>NW_026852274.1:0-23481 GCF_026571515.1 Ruditapes philippinarum | reverse complement strand
GTGCAACAATTCTATGGCTAATTCGGGGGTGTTTTGCCAATCAAAATACTCATATATATTAAAAAGGCATCAGTCCATTGTTCAATTGACAAAACAGTATGTTTAATAGATCTAGAAACTATCAGACAAGACTAGTACGCCATTTACAACTTTAAAGATTTTACTTTGAGCGGAGGAATCTTTTTCTAATAAGCATGTTAAATCAACAAATTCTCCACTCAATATTCTTTCATTTGTACTAGCGTTTACATGCAAAGCCATATCAGTTACTACCGAATTGAAAACATTTTCATTACCTGATGTTTCATGTACCATCGGGGGCTGCCCAACCACAGGTGACTCGAACATTCCCTCCAGCAGGAGACATCTGCAAGCCTTGTGAAGTTGAAGCAAATCCTTCCGATACCGAGGCCGTTGAAGGAACAGCTCCCTGGAAATGCTGTGTATATGGCACTTGCATTGAATTTGAAGGGATCTTAGAGCGACTTCGTTTGTCCAACATCCCGGGGCCCGGGGTTGTGTTACGGGTAAACCCTGGGCCCTGGTACTACACAATTCCCAGCTGCAAAGTAATGCCCTTGATTCTTTTACAAAAAGGGCCCGTATTCACTAAATTTTAAATTGATAAAGGCGACTGTTGCCCCAATACCCGGGGAACTTTGGGGTTTTTTGAGAGTAATGACTTTTGGGTTCTTACAAAAGAGTATTCCCTTAAACTTTCTGATAAGTTTTGAAAATTTTGAAAAGAAAAGAAAAATGTCGCCCTTTCCCTGTTTGAATTCCTGGGAGGAAAAGGTTTGAAACGCGAAAGGTCTCGATGACTTTCCAGTTTAATTTGAGGGTCACGCAAAACGGGGTTGAAGCAACAAAAACCGGGGACAAATTCTCCCCCTTTTTAAGGGGGACCAGAAAATGCATTCATTTAAAGACGAGCTGTAAATGAATGGATTTATAAGCTGATACTTTAAAGTATACGTAAAACTTCCGTGTTGTACAATGTGCATCGCGATTTTCCATGGCCGAGTAATTTGACCAGCCGACATGTCCAGTATCGTTGTAGGATCTGTCATTTGCTCCTTTAGCTTAGCTGGCAATGGATATTATAGAATAAAATCGGCTATTTTTCCCTCTTTGGCCAATATTATAACTGCCAAAAGAATGGGTAACATTGTCACACGCTCTTGTAATAGCCCAGTTTTACCTATGCGCAATACATACAAGGCCCAGTAAACAAACAAACAAAAATGACGATTTGGCCTTGTTTGTCAAAAAGTCATGCGATTTTGTTATATTGAAATTATTGATTCGAGGGCATAAATCGCATAAGCTAATTTTAGTTGTCGCCCTTTCTAAGAAACGAACCGTTGTCAATGTAAACAAACCCTCCGATTAACTTACAAAACAATATAACACAAAAAGAATATGAAAAAATGTTGTTTTATTGATGTTTATATTGATAAACGCTCATTATATTTCTTTGAGAGAATAATGTTTAGTGCCTGATTTTTCTTATAAACTTGTGTGCTTAAAAAAAAACGATTCTGATGTCATTGATCTTTTTTATACCGTCAATCAGAAATAATTCTAGGAATTTCTGACGGTCATGTTTTGTCTTGTGTAAAGTAATTTAATGTGTATTTTTTCTTACGTTAATAAATCTCCAATGTTAAGCTTTGTAAAATCAATTAAAATTCGAAATTTCGTTCAGTTCTGCATTTGTATTTCCAAAGATGTTTGCCCCGTAAAAAATGAAACGCATACGTAAAACATGTAGAATTGGATAAATACCGTCCACGCACAAGGATTTAATGTATGTGTTTTGTATTAAATCGACATCATTAATCTGTTTTAAAATTGTATGCTATAAACGCGCCAACGCATGTTTATTTCGTGTTATAAAGTCTGCAGAGTCCCTCGGAACTGTTGGAACCGTTTCTTGGATTGTAAGTGCCCACTGCAATATGTAAATTAATATTTTTGTTTATCTCACAATACTTTACTTTCAAATACATTTATAACATTTTCTTGAAAATTAACATGAATCTGGAGGCGTACCGCTTTAAGTATTACACCTACACTCATACAATATCCTCCTCTATATGTTTTGTTTAACCGAACGTAATGGAGTGATATCATTATATAAATCTAGGATCTTACATAATTTGAAATATCTGGCTATCTTTGTAGTAACACAATTTTATATCATTTGACAACCAATGTAGGAATGTTTCAATAAATGTTTAAACGCATGACGATACAAAAATGAATATAAATTTGTTTTGACGTTTAAACGAGCAGGTTTATACGCCTTTTTTATAAAATGTATAGCCTTAGCATGCAGAGGTAAAGTTAAGATGATGTTTTATTTACATGTTTACTATACGAATGAAATAAAATCCATACACACACTGTACATCTTGACATCGATAACATTCTTACGGAATATGTCTAATTTGAACAAAAAAGTAAATATTGTATGGTTCACTATTACAGGTCTAGCTTTTATTTTTTTTTAAAGTGCATGTTTTTAATTACAATGCATATTTTTTACCATCATAGTGTGAAGAATTTTAATTTTCTTTAAGTAAATCATGTTTAATCTATTTTAATAAAAAGTGACTGTGTAGTAATTATCAATATTTTCAAATATCACATTTGAGCATAGTCTATTTTATAACTTTTTAAAAGATTTACGTTAAGATTAATTGTTGCGTTATGTTCTCCATGACATATTTCTGATAATAAATTGCTAACATTATTAATCCTGTAAACGATAACATATATACTCAATGTTTTTATTATTCGAGCAACCTACATGACGTTGTTTAGCGTCTGAAGTAATTTGTTTTGTTTAAAATTCCGTATTAGTCCAGCGTTTCAGTAAAAACAATTGCAAAATCTTCATTTATTTATAAGGCGTTAAATAAAAAAAAAATTATTGTATATATCACATCTGCGTGAGAAAAAATTTACATTTGCACTACGTGTTTGCGGAAATCTCAGTTTAATATAATTATATAGCATATTCTTTCTAAAAACACCCAAATATTATCAAAATGTTTTTGCTGGAAATAACATCCACCAAGAAGCACCAGCCGAAACAAACATCAATTTTATCGCCGTTTTTTTCCAACTACAAAATCTTTCGATAAATTCAATGGACCAGACGGCTATGAACGAAGCTATCCGATTATGTGGTTCCCAAACTTAAAAGCGCTGCACATTTTGCACACGGCAAAGCTGGGGCCACAAAATCGGATTGCTTCGGTCATAGCCGACTGGCACGTTTGAATTTACCGAAAGATAATATCATTGAAGGAAAACGGCGATAATATTGATGTTTATTTCGGCTGTTGCGTTGTTTATATTACCGTTGAAGTTAAAAATTGACCATCATCGTGAAGAATTATATCTTCTGTGTCGAAGGGCCAAAGGATTATGTGAAAATATTGGAAGTGGAATAAAATACATGGTGATTATGACGGTAGGGGTGCGGAATTTTTCCGGCGAACATTTTTATCTTGTGTATTATTATAGATGTTGAAATATGAATTTTTTTCAAAACGGCTTATATTAAGTTTTTTGGATATATATGATCAGTACATGTGCTGGGATTGACAAATATGCATTTTATTTGGATTTTAAAGGCGTTTTGAGCTCCAAACCCCAAGTATCTGTGCAAATATCTATAAAATAGTCAAGCCCCTTATTAAAAGCTAAAATAATAAAAAATAAATGTGGAACAAAGTTAGAGGCTGAATGAATATCAAACTTAAGCATAAACAATTTGTTTCATAATCATTCTAAACAATTCTCAAATCTTTATATTTCTGAAATTCCTTCCATTAATGCTTGTCAACATGCCTCAAATATAGCATTACTTGTATTCCACTACTTTTTGTTGAAACCAGTGTTAAGAGATTTACAATTAAAGGTGGGAAATACACATTCTTGAATTGAGTTCGTACACAAAAGAGCATAAATTGACTGTGAACCAAATCGGTCTCTCTTTTCGCTGAGATATCAGTCTTTATAACTGCTTCAGGCACAGAAAAAAACACGGGGAAAAACTATATCCATTTTAACAAAGTACCAATCATAAACTTACTAGACCCTATGAATGTTCCAACACCAACGTTTTCTGTAAGTCTATCATTGACTTGAACCTACTTCTATTCTTCGTGTTTGTGACAGATCTTTTGTACAATGCTTGATCTATGTCATTTCTTTACATTAACAATTATATTCATCTAGCTGTATATGGACGGGTTCATTAGGTTCTAGTGCAGCATCTTTCTGCTGCAGTTTTCCCAATTGCACTGTCTTTACTACAGCGTGTAAACTCGCCAAAGGTAAAAAAACTCATGGTTCACCTTCTTTGAAATGCTGTAGGGAACGAGACCTCCGTTTACCAGGTTTGATAGACATACCTCGCCCACCACATTGCGGAAATGTTAGTTATTAACTGAGAATTATTACTAAATAAGAGATAGAACCGACTTGCTGGTGGTGTAAATCTTCTTTTTCCGTTAGGCTCGTGATCTTTGTATCATCTTTGCTTTCTTTAATAATTGGATTAGACTCATCCATGTAACACATCTTATAAGTGTACATGTAAAAATGGTCTTATATGTCGCTAAATATTGTCTTGAGCATTATAAAATGTTAAACTCAAATGTTCAACAGTTGAGAGACATAATATGATAGCCCAATGACTAAATACCATAATTGTAATAAGAAACATAAAGTCTACACACCTGCTCAATAAGTGCGAAAGTACATGGAAACGCAGTGTTGCAAAAAAAGAAGTTAGTCAATGATAGCTGTGCTAACACCAACCACAGCCCAGTATATTTTTAATCTTTCTTTCGGCTTTGTTCACTTCATCGGCAACATTTACTAGATAGTCTCCAAAGAGTTCATATCACTTCTTTGTACATATATTTTGCTAAAATTGAAAGATTTTATACAGAAATAAGCTTGTTTACATAGTTTTAGTTTAGAAACATGTTGTTATCAGTCTTTTCTAAGTGCATAACAATTTCTTGGAATAAATTCACACTGATGTGTGTGTGTTATACACTTCTTTTCAGTTATGGTAGTCCCTTGTATAAAAATTGGTTGAAAGAAACATTAAACCTAACACGACCGAATTTCATTTCTCAACCACTACAATGTCCTATTTTGAAAAGTTTATCCCTTGATATATATGAAATCAATTATTAATTTTCATTGTTTTGTTAGTATGTTCTCCGTATATATAATTTAAACTTTGGCAGAGTTTCAAGGCATTGCATTTCATATTGTATCCAAAGATTGGGACTTATTCTGCTTTGAAAGTAGGAATAAAATCAGCTTGTAACACCTACACATATATTGCTCTTCAAATCTCGAACTTTTGTATGCTACAAATTGCGCCCCTATTAGTGTTTTCAGCGCTTTGATTGTTATTTGCCACAAATATATATAAAATGAAATCAAACAATGATCGATCTAAATCACTGAAAAGTACTGTCTCTATGGTATGCTACAGAAGTGCTATATATACGCGTATTATATGTTTTTTTAATTCATTAAATGCATAACAATAAAGTTGGTTTGGTTTGCATGCCCAGAACTTTCACAAACTAATCTATCTTGATGTATTAAGACAACAGTAGTATGACAAAAGGCCAATATTTTTAAATTGACCCCCGGTGAGATTATTATGACTTCCAATTGTGGGGGGTTTGTAATACAGTGAATAACTACTCGTATGTTGAAAGTAATAAGTATCTGGCATAACAAGGAACGTCGAGAGAATTATATATTGAACAGCTAATGGCACGTTTAATATACATGATCCAATATATTCTTATTCATCACATAAATGCCCATCCGAAATAAAAAAGAGCCAATTTAACCTGTATTTTATTCGAGCAACTATCAGTCCCATTTTCGTTAGTTGTATAACATGAAACATGCTCTTAACCCATTACTGAAACATGTACATTGTACATAAAATAATTAATATTTATATTGTTTGAAATGGATGCCATAAAATGATGTTATCATTCCCGTGATAAAATTTAATAGCAATTTAATTGGTTTGGTTTGAAACCATATTGAAATATGAATTATTTATAACACAATTTTCAACTATTTTCAATTATTTTGAATTTTATTTTCTAAATGAATGGAAAGGAGCGTCTAAATGGAAGAAACGTGTTGTTCCTTAAAATAACGAGACTAGGTGCGTTGAAATTTCTATTTCTGTGATTTTTTATTGAATTGATATTAAATTTTCAGACGATACATTTGGGCAGATAACGTTAAGTATATAAAATATCAGATGTAGAACTTTGAATCTATACCTATACTTTTAGTATGAAAAAAAAACGGTGATATAGTGAAAATAAAATCTGACCAAGGACTACATATGTGTAATCATCAGAGATCGTCAGATACTTCTGAATCTGCCCTGAACCAATACGGAAAAATACCCAACCGCCCGTCCCATTTGCCTTGTTGTTGTCTCTTTTTTTCTATTTTCAGGTTAAAATGGCACGCGCGGTACTAATCCCTTCTTCGTCATGTATGGAATTATAATTTAACAGTCATTTTTTTATTTTTATTGATTATATCTATAAAACATAATTTATAAGAGCTTCTGATATCCTGTGCTTATCATATCTTGCATTTGTCAGAACGTTGTCTTTTTTTCAAAATATAATTTTAATTTTTTTTAAATCTGATTAAATAAATCAAGCTTCCGATAACCGGAGCAATTTATGTAACTTCCGGCTGTCAGGAGTAGAATCATCATAATGAGCTTTAGTCACATAATACTATAATTTATATACATGTAATAGTTAAAATTATAATAACATGAAATTACAGGTTTTTGCAATCGATGACGAAGCGAAACCTATTTCATATTATTCTATTGTATATAAAAGGTTCAAACTCTATTAACTTTTGTCACTTAATGCCAAGTCATGACGGAAATATTATGCTTTCTTTGAATACAAAAGTTAAACATATATGTTGTTTTTATTATTATTTGTTGCTTTCAAGTGACTTTGATGGAAAAATAAATAATTTAAATTTTGCCATTAGGGTTTACAAAACATAGACTAGTATTTTAATTTGTCAGGTGATTTCATATTCATCAAACTTTTAAAATAACTCTCAGTGTTTAAAACTGCTAAACTTAAATTATTGATTATTGACCGTTGAAACGTAAATGAAGGGGAAACATAATTAATACATTTTCGGTGCTTAACTTACCAAGGTCACAGGGACCCGGCACAGTGTTGGGATAATGTAAAAAAGGTAATTCTAGGAAAACAATATACCGGTATATATTATATATAGACACTCGGTTGAACATTCTTACGTAAATCATGTAAAGCGATATATGTTTGTACAATGGCATGGTTTGCAATTGCGTTTGTACACGTAGAAAATCGATTGCGGACTGGTTGACCTAGCAAAAATACGATATTCCATCCGGAATATCGGTTGTTGTTCAAAAACGGGGTAAATGGGGACAACAATCATATTGTCATCGTCTAGAACCGTTGAAAAAACTGTAATGAAATAAAAAGACATAATATTATTATTATTTACCTGTGTATATAAAAACACTACAGAAAAGATATCCTAAAACCAGGCGTAGTTAAAGTATTTAAAATAGATCTGACAAGTAAATTATAAATCAAAAATTCAAAGAGAATCGAACCAGAGATATTCCCATCGATAGCCCGACATCTATTATATCAGTATACTACACCTCACTGACGAGTAAATAAAGCAAATATATCGATTATACGATAGAAACTGGCCAGTATTAATACAAATGACCTTAAGGAAAGTCAGTTCAATATTGTTTGACAATAATTCAAATGATATGCATTGTTATTTGTTTGTTTCTTTCTTTTCTTCTGACGTGAGCAGTTTTTATATTCACTGTAAAATAAATGTGGTAAATAAAAGTCGAGGAGTTCCGATACCGATCGAATGAAGGAAAAAAGTCATTGTTTTGAATTGTTTGTGGCCAAATAAAATGTTCAAGACTGTTTTCACAAAATATAATACAATTTCCTCATAAAACATTTATATATCATAGAACATATACTTCATATTTGCAATTAGTGTTATGTAATTTCATAGCATTTTTAATTGATAAGCTGAAATGTAATATTACAGTCATCACGCCATTTTGAAACTCATAAACTTGTAACTTACTTATTTTACTATTAAGAATGACATAGAGTAATTTGAGAAAACGAATCGTTTTGAAATATGTATCTGTTTTTTAATTGCATTTATTGAAATCAAGTTCGCTTGGGCTGTACTTTTATTAATAAGCGAAATTCTATATTGCAATCATATAAGGCATTGGAAACAAAGAGTGCTTTAATTAATATCTCTTGGTGTGGGCTTAATTTCTTTATTTATATTCATTTTAGAACTATATGTTTGAGCAAAGCCATCAATTTTGAAATGATTCTAACAATAAGTCATTAATTATATATAATTGCTTTTGATCATGCAACGGATTCCTATATACAGTAAGACCTGTGCAGAACAAACACCATTTTAGGTCGAGACAATTTTTTGCAGGAACATCCGGAGATGTCGCCGAGCCTATGTTACATATTCTCGTAACTAACGAGTTTTGTATACTATAACTGTTATCGCAATGGCACAATGTCTGCTTTTTTGTAATAGAAATAAATAAGTAAATAAATAAATAAATGAGTAAATCGTTAGCTACATTACAGTTATTTATAATAAGGCAGTTTTTAAAAGTTGTTTTCGAAGCCGCAAAAAAAAAGATACATACAAAAGACATCCAATGTTAGAGGCGAATTGTTAACTGTTACAAATATTGATTCAAGATTAAAGGTTTTTTTCATTGGAAATAATTCATTCAGCGGATGTACCTTCTGATTAAATAAAATAAATTTCATTTAATTAATTATCTTTGTTTATATTTTTCATTGTATTTATTTATGTATTTTATTTTATTTTATTAATTCCATTTTATTTGCTACTGCGAATGTTCGTTACCACTTCCCCTTATTGAAGCCTCTGTGAAAATATCACATGTGCGAAAAAAAACTCAACCGCTATATAGCAGTCGAGTTTCTTTCCTATATGAATCAATTGTATCATAGTTTGGAGACCTTTCTGTTGAAAATGTGTCAGGGTTAAATCGTATACATATACATGCACAGTGCGTTAACTGGAGTGCGGGTATTAGTTACCCGCACTCCAGAGCATGCCCATTGATTGGCTCATTTTTGCTTGGGTTTACATATTGTGACGGCAGTGAAAGTGAAATCGACAGAAATGTCATATTTAGATGCTCGTTCATTGGTTCATTTTTGCCGGGGTTTAATATTGTAACAACAGGGAACGTGTTTTTATGTTTGACTATGATACAAAAGAGAAAGATCACCAAAACACTCGGTAATCTGATTAATACTCGGGGGCTACGCCCCCTCGTACAAATCAGATAACCTCGTGTTTCGGTGCTCTTTCTATTACTTGTATCATAGTTTGGAGACCTTTCTGTTGAAAATGTGTCAGGGTTAAATCGTATACATGTACATGCACAGTGCGTTAACTGGAGTGCGGGTATTAGTTACCCGCACTCCAGAGCATGCCCATTGATTGGCTCATTTTTGCTGGGGTTTACATTATTGTGACGGCAGTGAAAGTGAAATCGACAGAAATGTCATATTTAAATGCTCGTTCATTGGTTCATTTTTGCCGGGGTTTCACATTGTAACAACAGGGAACGTGTTTTTATGTTTGACTATGATACAAAAGAGAAAGAACACCAAAACACTCGGTAATCTGATTAATACTCGGGGGGCTACGCCCCCTCGTACAAATCAGATAACCTCGTGTTTCGGTGCTCTTTCTATTACTTGTATCATAGTTTGGAGACCTTTCTGTTGAAAATGTGTCAGGGTTAAATCGTATACATATACATGCACAGTGCGTTAACTGGAGTGCGGGTATTAGTTACCCGCACTCCAGAGCATGCCCATTGATTGGCTCATTTTTGCTGGGGTTTACATATTTTGACGGCAGAGAAAGGGAAAGCGACAAAAATGTCATATTCAGATGTTCGTTCATTGGTTCATTTTTGCCGTGGTTTCATATTGTGACAACAGGGAACGTGCTTTTATGTTTGACTATGATACAAAAGAGAAAGAACACCAAAACACTCGGCAATCTGATTAATACTCGGGGGCTACGCCCCCTCGTACAAATCAGATAGCCTCGTGTTTCGGTGCTCTTTCTATTACTTAAAAAAATGTACTGCTATATATCAATACAGTTTTCAAATGCTCATTGAAATGTACTGAGTATAATGGGTTAGTAAGAACAAGGGAAAAGTTCCAAACTATGCGATAATATCTAAAACGGTATGTGCGTAACTAAATAAAAAGTCTAAATTATAATTTGTGCACTCGGCACATTAAATGTTGTAACCACATGTTCTGTGAACTAGTGTTATCCTTTTGTATAACAAGGTTAAAAAGAACAGCTCTTGGATAATTGTCAATGAAAACTGGAACTGTGACAATGAAAACATTTAATCTATGATGTGAACTCTGTGTTTTGTTTATATTTGTTTGTTGTTGTTTTTTGTTGTTGTTCTTGTAGTTTTTTTGTTGCTGAGGTTGATTGGTTGTTTTTAATGGGTGTTGCTTAAATTTAATTTTTTTAGAAGTGAAAAACTATTAACTAACAGAAACAAAACTTAATTTGATATCATAATCTACCGGGTAGTAGTAAACCAGACGGATCTATGTTTCTTACGCCATATCCCTTGGCGCGTCGCATAATTTCTTTAATACGGTATCAGCTTTTAGCGCATTTGAAATTCATATTCCGCTAGAAAACACGACTATCAGATCAAGCGACAGGTTATTTTGTGATAGTAGTGGGAATAGGGGCGGGGGTTATACTTAACCTGAATATAGGTTTGTCCTCTGTATGATTTTGTAAATCAGTTTATGATAAAGTCTGAGTAACCATTTAGTCATTTTTCAACATGTGCGCAAGTAAATAATAAATTATTTGAATAAAAAAGAAAAAAACCAAACAGAAATTGAAAACCAAGTGTTAACGTTGGCAAGAATGAATGGTTTACATAAATCAGTATAAAATATAAATGACATAATTATGTTTAGTTCAAGTGGAAATAATCATTCCGTGAATCAATATGCTTTTATATAACGTATGCATATTTTATTTAAACGTCCACGCTCAGAAATAAGAACTTTGAATTTTGTTTTGAATGGGTTTTATGTTGCAGCGACACAGTTTTTGTCATATGGCGATATTCCAACTTAACTGGTGGAGAAATACCTCAGATGCCCGTACGCTAGATGGATAGCATTCACACATGAATGAGTCCAAAGTTCCTGTCGGGATTCGAACCCACAGCAATGCGGGCGGCGGTTTAAAGTCAACAATCCTAACCAATCGCCCCATAGAAATTTGAACCAGCGCAGTGAAACTTGAATGTTGACTCCAGTAAAATCGTATAATATCAATGTTATTCTATGCTAAATAAACTGTGTCAAACAACATTGACCTGACACGCTTGCATTTGAAGCTGTAGTTGCTAAATTCCGTAAATGATATAATCTAGTTGTAAATCGACATGAATATAAATGTCCAAGAAATTAAAAATTCCTCTTTTCGCATTCGGTACAGGGGTTTCATTAGAAGAATGTAGACGTAAATTGGTAGGTTCGAATCATTGTTCAGCGATTGATCATTTCTTTTTTTATTTCAACTTTGAAATTGCCATTCTCTTTAAACTCTAGCAAACCTTTTTGTTCTGTAGTTTTTTAATAACTGTCTTTAATGCGTGTATGCGTTAAAGCATAAGCGATTGCATAAGGTCACAAGAGAACCGTTGAAAGATACTGTAATGAAATAAAAGACAAAAATATATATATCTGCGTATATAAAAACGCTACAGAAAAGGTATCCTAAAACTTGGCGTAGTTAAACGATTTCAAATTAATTCTGACAAGTAAATTAAAAATCAAATTCATAGCAAATCGAACCAGAGATATTCACATCGGTAGCCCGACATCTATACCCATATACCACACCTCACTGACGAGTGAAATTAGCAAATATATCGATACATTCGATAGAAACTGGTAAATGTCTATGCAAATGACCTAAAGGAAAGTCAGTTCAATATTGTTGGACAATAATTCAAATGATATGCATTGCTCTTTGTTGTTTCTTTCTTTCTTTTCTTCTGACGTGAGCAGTTTTTCATTCACTGTAAAATTCAATGTGGTAAATAAAAGTCGAGGAATTCCGATACTGATCGAATGACGGTAAAAAGTAATTGTTTTGAATTGTTTGTGCGCTGATAGAATGTTCAACGCTGTTTTCATTTGTATAATACAATTGCCTCATAAGACAGTTATATATCATAGAACCTATACTTCACTTGTGCAATTAGTGGCATGTAATTTCATAACATTTATAATTGATAAGCTGAAATGTAATATTTCAGTCATCACGTCATTTTGAAACCCACATGCTTGTGATTTACTTGTGTTTAGAATGGCATAGAGTAATTTGAGAAAACTAATCGTTTTGAAATATGCATCTGTTTTTTCATTGCATTTATTGAAATCAACTTCGCTCGGGCTGTACTTTAATTAATAAGCGAAATTCTATATTGCAATCATATAAGGCATTGGAAACAAAATGATTGAGTGTTTTGATTAATATCTCTTGGTGTGGGCTTAATTTCTTTATTTATATTCATTTGTTTGAGCAAAGTCATAAATACTGAAAATGATTCTAACAACAAGTCATGAATTATATATATTTTTTTTGATCATGCAATGGATTCCTGTATACCGTAAGAGCTGTGTAGACCAAACACCCTTTTAGAAGAAAAATATGTTAACCGTCTCTGAGAAATGTTGCTCTACAGAGGTTAAATTTATCCTTGAGGAAGATTGTATTCTATTATCATAAAGAGGTCATTGCCGGCTGTACAGAAGGTCACCATGAAGAGGTAGCACTGTACATTGTATATGTAAAATAAACAGTACAGACTAATTGCGCAATTGTCACAGTATGCTTATTTTTAATGTGTGTATGTTTTATTAAAATCATGTTTCAAAAAGGAGGAGATAAACACAAATATTTAAAGATGTTTAAATTTCATACTCGATTTTATCAAGTCTGTTTAAAGCGCCTTTTATGCTCCCTAGCACCGACTAAAGCAGCATTAAACCCCCAAGTCCCACAGTAATGGAATCAATGACCCTGAAATATATTAATTAAAATAATGTTATTTCATTTTATATTGATAAGCACACGTCCGCTTAATTAAAACACATTTTTAATTGAAGCCATTAAAATAATTGTTGTACAGAAATGATAAATTACTATTTATTTGTAGGTAAAACATGGCATTTTGATATAAAAGTAAAGTCGGTGATCTATAAGCTGTCGGCTGTAACAAAGTTAGGACTTTGAATAAACAAGTCATATACGTTACAATTATCAGTTTGATAAAAAAATTATGACTAATTTCCGAATAAAATTAAAACTTTGAATAGGTTTCAGCAATGAAAAAAACCATTTTATGCATCGAGTGTAGTTCTTTTTAAATATTTTTATTGTTATACCTGTGGTAGATACACATTTAGTTAATATGAGCTGCTTTTGTTACATGTTTGCCGTTTTAATTACATAAATACCGTTAAAATTACTTATGTACCGTTTATGTTACATTTTGGACATTTAATTACATAATTATGAACTTTTGTACCCTTTAATTACATATGTACCGTAACAGTTACAATATTGTCGTTTTAGCTACATATGTACCATTTAAGTTGCATATGTACCGTTTTAGTTACAAATGTACGGTTTAAACTATAATTATATGAACCACTTAAGTTGCATATGTACCATTGTAGTGACAAATATACCGTTTTAGCTACAAATGAATCATTTTAGTTTCATATAAGCCGTTTTAATTACATAAATACCGTTAAATTACTTATGTACCGTTTATGTTACATCTGGACCTTTTAATTACATATTACATATGTGTCGTTTTACCTACATATGTACAATTTTAGTTGCATATGTGTCGTTTTAGTTTCAAATGTACCGTTTAAATTACATATGTGCCGTTTAAGCACATATATACAGTTTTAGTAAATATGTACATTCGTAATTTTATATGTACTATTTTATGTTCAGTTTTTCCTTTTGTACATATCACCCGTTTAAGCATGTACATATCAACCGTTTAAGCTAAATATGTACCGTTTAAGTAACAAATGTACAGTTTTAGTTACATGTATAACGTTTTAGATACATAAGTGTTGTTTTAGTAGCATATGGGCCGTTTTTATTACATAAGCGTCGTTTTATTTATATGTCTGCCATGTATACTACATACGTGTCGTTTTAGCTACATATCTACCGTCGAAATTACACATGTGCCGTTTCGGTTAGATGTATACCGTTTAAGTTAATATGTACATTCATAATTTTATATGTAATTTCAGTTTCATATGTACCGTTTTAGTTAGATATATATAGTTTTTCTCTTTACCATTTCAGTTTCAAATGTACCGTTTTAGTTAAATATGTACCGTTTTGGATAAATAAGTGTTGTTTGAGTAACATATGGGTCGTTTATATTACATAAATGTCGTTTTAGTTACATATATACCGTTTTAGCTATACATTTACCGTTTTAGGCACACATATACCATTTTAGTTATATATATACCTTTTTTTTTCTTTTAACATATGAACATATTAACCGTTTAAAATTACGTAGTTACATATGCGCGGTTTTAATTACATATGTACAGTATTAGTTAGATCTTCTTTACGTATTAATTGATATGGCCTTATAATTTTATAGATAGAATTACACCATACGTCCTTTATATGTTGTTAATGTTTAATGAGGGTCCATCCGCCCGCAAGGACACAAAATGCAACTTGCGCTGTCGATTACGGACCCCGGACATGTCACCAGTCATGTCCTTAAAGAGTTAATTTTGAAGCACAAAGTTGTGATAATTTACCTCTATGCAATTTCCACGGAGTATTAGCCAAAGATATGAATTTTGAGCCAAAAGAAGGTCAATGAGAACCTAAATGTACAGTAACCTGTGACAATAGGAAAGATTAGCGCTGAAAAGGGCTGTTTGCACCAACAAAAAGCCTGCCTTTCAAGCCGTCTAACCGTGCTAGAGGCTCACGCACCCTAGCACACCGTCCTCGTCGACCCAAGCGCCTACTTTGTAGGGCCACTCCCCTCAGCATTAGTCAGGACACCGGCAGCTGGTCCGCAGCACAAGTTTCGATCTTTTTAAGTCGTCGCCAGTCTTGAAATCTTCTGCCGATGGCATGTGCCTTCTCAGCGACGTACACGCTCCGAGGGGAAGTGAGAAGTACGTCCTTTATAGAAAAATAATAATTGTTTTATATTCTTTCCAAAACACATATTTTATTAATTAATGAATGTGCATGTTATCAGAACTTCAGTAAGACCAATTTTTAAAGTACATGTATTATTTGTTAAAAATCCTGTACCATGTTTATGGTTTTATCATAAATATTATGCTCAAATGAAGATTTATCAATATTGTTAGTTCCAAAACGCATTATTTGTTAAGAAATTTACATTTTATGGGCATAAAGCGAGATAATTAGAAATAGTGTAAGCCAAATTTTCAATAAGAAATGAATGCATATATTTTAAAGATTACTTATAATTCATTTAAACATTTGCAGTACATATTTAACATATTCTTGGATGTTAAATGTTTATAAAACTATTTTAGAAGGATAATTAGATCTATATACATATTTTATATTAAATTTTCACTTAAGCGTTGTTACATCCTTATTTACAACATACATGGCCTTTAAATAAGTAATATATTTTCTAAATTCCTTTTTTTGTTAACAGCTAGGACGAAAGCTTGGGTCAAAATGGCTACATACTGATGTCACGAAATAAGACTAACCAATGTGGAATCGCACCAATAGCAACATTTCCAATCATGTAACTTTCATAGAGTCATATGTCACTTATACAGACGGCAGAAGCTATGCAACTCATTTTGAATCATCAATATCTTGAAACATTTGCTTTCCGGTAAATCATGCTTTTTTATGACGTCATTTATAGATCGACATGATTCTGACGTCACCATTACCTTGTTTATTTTTAAAAACCCGGTATTTTTCAAACGTACATTTCATTTGATTTCCTCATGATTATTTTTCTTTCCTTGTGTATTTAAAGTGAATGTTGGATACCAATCAGAAGCAAGACTGATAAGGACTTTACGCGCGAGGCAATATATTGCGCATGCGCGAGTTGTCAAATCAATAGACTAGAAAAATAAAAATAAAAGATGGATATTTTTCTTACACCTTGCAAATTAGAGCTTTTTTTCATACACCTCGCAAATTAGAGATTAGATACAAAGAATTGAGAAAACAATAAGTTTGACTTCAATTTGTGCTCACACTATTATTGAAATGTGTCAAAATAGTCGGTTAAAATATAGTATTTTTCTAAATGTAATCACAAAAATACACATAATGCGTACTTGACAGTAATAAAAATGTAAAAAAAGGATAAAAATTTTAAAATTTCTTTTAACATGAATTCTATTTTTTTGAATTTCAAAAAAATTTGCAACCCCAGTGTCTTTTTTCTCATAGGGAAATTGCTTCAGTTTTAAAGCGCTAGAAAATTTATCAGTTTCCCAGCTTCAATTTAATTTCGATTTTTTTTTTTAAATCTTCGCCCTTAAAAAATCTTGGGATTTAATTACTATCAAACTCTTTTTTTTGGTTTTTTTTTCTGGGACAATTTAAAATTTTTAAAAAAACCCAAAATTTTTTTCTATGAGTACATATTTTCTTTAATTCTATGCAAAGTTTACATAAACAAATAATATTGTAATTTTCAACGTGTTTTGTGTCTACATGTAACCCTAGTATACACCTTCAATTGAACTCCAATTGTCACATGTTTGTCAAAAGATTTACCACTCTATGCTGGTTCTCATAATTATATCCGTTAGTTTCTGAGATGACGTGAGCACTGGTAGGATACTACGTCATCGCGCACCTGCAAAATGCTCGATGACGTAGTATTTTACCACTGGTGAGGTCTTTCTCCAACGATAAAGCTGGAAGATTTTCCTCTCCTTTCGATTTAAAAAATAACATTTTTATCAGACTGCCATCTTGTTTTTAAATATACAGGGGAGGGAGACTAACCCATATTCAGCTTTAACTACTTCTAAGTAGTGTTATCCACCTTTTCAAGCAAATATTTTTGAAAGTTATCGGTATCAGTATCAGATAATTTTATTCAGTTTTCACAGTTTTAATAATGTTTCGATAAATAAATCTTTCTCGTACATAACAATGGAATACTTCTGAATTAGGCCAAACGGTATATGCATGAAATAAGGACTTTGTGTTCCAATTACTCATTTTTACACTCTTGGTTTTACGGCACATCATGCCTGAGAAATGATTTTATTTTCAGATAAGGCATCCATTAGTAGTATAACGTTTATATAATGGTTTAAGAGCATACTAGCTACTCATCATTTGTAGAGATTAGCTCTGAATGTGAAATTATTTGTTTTAAAAATAGAAATATGTAAACAAAGAAGTATTTTGACTTCCATACAAAATACAAAGTACCTATATTATGACTAATTGCAAATAAAGGAACAGAAGAAACATAGCATTCAGATAATTGGCCAATGAGTACCTTTTTGGGAAACATTACAGGACAGCAAACTTAAAAATAGTTATCAAAAATAAAAGCATTTCTAGGGCATATATAAATGAAAATAAAATCATGTCTGAGACATAACAGTTACTGAATAAATGTTTGTGCCTATTTATAAAATAATAATTTCAGGGGAAGTAAATTCTTCAAAGTGTTGCTACAATGGTTGCTACAGTTATTTATCTTATATTTTACAACAGTACCAAATTATCAGGGCTTTTTTTACGAAACTACGGATTGATCTATCACTATTTGTACTGTGATGATGGATCCAATTGGTTTAAAAGGAAGAATTTCGTTTAAAACTGGGATATCACCATGAGATGTTGATAAAGAAAGAAGTTAAGCTTTTATATGCGAATGTCTATGAGTATATTCTTCCTTGTATTCATGCCGTGACTTTTCTAGAAACGTATTTATCTCTGTTTAATTTTCTTCGTCAACTTGACTGCAAAACATTTTCTAGTTACAGCCTGGTCCTAAAACGACGATATCAAGCGGAAAATCTCCTTGACATTTTACTTGTGTAACTTTATATTACACTTAAGAAAACCCAACAAACTTGTACAAAATCGAATTCACATAATGTCAGGCAAATGTTGTTTTCACGGTTTTCTTGAGAATATTGCTGTTTTTTGCGACAATTCCTACATTTATAAACAAGAATAACAAATAGCCGGTCCTAAAAACGATCATACAATGCGGAAATCTCCTAGACAGTTTACTTGGGTTAGGGCTTTAGGCCTGATTTTACTGTAAAGAAGACCCACTACCTTGTACAAAATAGAATCTGCATCAAAGTCAGGCAAATGATTTTGTCACCGATGTCACGAGAATATTGTATTTTTAAAACGAACATTCCTACAGTTTATATACAGAAAGAACAAATAGCTGGTCCTTAAAACGATCGTGCCACACTGAAATCTCCAGGACAATGTGATTTGGTTTTGGCCTTATATTTCTGTACAAAATCGAATCCGCATCGATATCAGGCAAATGGTTTAGTGTTTGGTCAAATTTGTTTCGAAAATATTGTGTTTTTTACGAAAATTTCTACAGTTTATATAAAGAAGTCAAAATAAAAACACAAAAAGAACCTCCAAAAAAACAAATTAATGGATTATTTCTTCAATTTTGTCAAGAAATTAGCGTTCATTTTCTGATGAAATACTATATATGCTTGAGGTACATTTCTGCCAGAATACATCAGAATAATAAAAATGTTGTTTTTTTAGGGTGAATTCTGACAAAAGTTTTCAGGGTTGGCTCAAGAATTTAATGGCTTTTTACAAAAAAAAATCTACAGTTTATATTGAGAAAGAATAAATCGTCAGTCCTAAAACGTCGATGCCACGCTGAATTCTCCTGGATATGTTTCGGGGGTTAGAACTTTAGACCTTATATTAAAATTTTGAATACCCAACTTTTCCGTGTACAAATGCACCCCGCTTTTGATTATGGGAACCAACATTTTACCGAATGGCTCCGCCTATGGCTAACTAGTTATCATCTCCAAAGCGCAGCGCATTTGCATACGGCAAGGCTAGAAAGTCACGTTTTAATTTGTGGAAATATTTTGTAAATTGAGTAAAACGGCGAAAATCTTTATGTTTATTTCGCATGTTGTGTTTTTTATATTGACGTTGAAGTTTAAAATTGACCATCATCGTGAAGAATTATATCTTCTGTGTCGATGGACCAAAGAATTAGGTGCAAATATTGAAAATTACTACAAAATGCATGGTGATTTTGACGGTAGGTGTAATGATTTCTTCCGACGAACATTTTTACCATGTGTATTAATATAGACGTTGAATCAAATAAGACTATTTTCAAAACGGATTTCCTTGGATGCGCATTACGATGCGCACAAAATACTACTAATAATGTCTTTATATTTCATGGTAATTATCTAAATTGACTCTACCCGTCGGAGAACATCAATTTATTTAAAATCAAATTTCAGTATTTATAATAATCATCATACTGGGGAAAAAAGGATTTCGCGAAACGGGAACATACCGGAAGTTGTTATTGACTCGGCGTCTATTTGTATCTTGTCTCTATTTTTTTAAAAAGTGCTTAAAATGTTATTATATCTAGCCTACTGAAATTTATCAAATTAATGTACTTTATACTTGAATCAGTCGAAATTTTAAGTACTATATGATTAATTCATCAAACTATCCCGAACACGGTAAGAGTCCCATTTCGGAAACACGTTAGTTCGGTAAATCTTGCAGTTGGATTAATGGAAATTGGCAAGGAGCCCCGAATGTCAATTTGAATGATGAAATTTAGTGCAGATAACCTGCTGGTACTGATTCCTGGCATGCTACAAATATAATAGGACTTGGAACCAAAATCGCCTCCGATGAAGAGCTTGCAAACATAATATCAACAAGAAAAGCCACAAAGCGAGCTCTGTGACAGAATTTATAGTACATTATAATTTAAAACCACCGGCGGCTTTTCATTTTATGTTTCAATTTCTTTAGAACTGCACACTTTCGGCCGAATTCATCACAACCACAAACTATATTGGTGACTTATATATTATCTAGATTTATCATTCTTTTCAGAGATGTAAGAGATAAGCAGCTCCTATATATCACGCATGCCTTTTAGTCCAGTCATTCTATTTATAACCTAGAAACAATTGCAAAAGAATTAATTCCTTACGCATCGTACGTAACAATGCCTAATAAAGATACATTGGATTTTTTCATCCCTCTTATCAATGGGGAAAGTCTCAAAATCAATCAATGAAAATGGCAAAAAAAAAAACCCACTTTTTTAAGATGTACTGTATTGACCATCACGTAGGTGCTTTCTGCATTAAATGACGTGCAATCGTATAAAATGGCGGATGTGTTGACTGTCCGGTGTGTTATTTCATTGGTGTTTACCATTTACTAGGAATATAAAAGAAAGTAAGTGCTATTTTGTAAAATTCCTATAAATTTTGAATTTCACCATTAAACAATATCTTAAACCTTTGATATTTGAGCCCAAATCGCGCTTACAGCAGAGAAATGAACAATGCATAATTAGATTACATATCTCTTTCTGGACCGATTAATATGCTAAAATCAGATGACCATTTATTGTACTTAAAATTATTTTGTTTCTGTTTATAAAAACATTTTTATATTACCGGTAAATAAAAGTCAGCAAAAAATATAAAACTACAGAAGCGTGATTAGGTCAAAAATCAGAAATTGGAAAATAAATTTTAGATATTTCTTTTGCGATTTATGAAAAACCTTTGGCGTAAGGAAGTCTATAATGCATGCTAAATTAATTAATTTTATGTACTTTCTTCATGAAAAAAGAAAAGTGAAAGTTAAGTCATGTTATAGCAATTGAAACTTAATGGATGTAGATTTGATCATTTACATTGTAGTTTAATATGAAATTAGGCAAGCCTTTGAACGGGGAAGTCGGTTAAAATAATTTTTCATTTTTGTGTCGCCTCTACAGAGTAGTGGCGACATATAGAGGTCACTTCTCCGTCGTCTGTCTGTCTTTTTGTCCGTCTATATGTCCGTCACAAAGTTTGTTCGGACTACTCCTCTTATACAACTAATGCAATATCAATTAAACTTTACAGAATTTATTTGTAGCTCAAGTCCTTGCATATAGTGCACGGGTTTCCCGGTTAAAGGAGTTATGGCCCTTTTATAAAAAGGTGTTTTTTTCTGTGTGTTGACAGATACACAAAAATATGTCCGCACTACTTTTCAAACACTACTGATGCAATTTCATCCAAACGTAGAGGAATGATCAGAACCACGTCTAGTTGTGCATATCATTAACATTTTATAGTTAAAGAATTTTGTCATAGTTATGGCCCTTTAATTATTTTATTTTTTAAGGTTTGTCCAGACTATCTCTCATATACCACTTACTAGGAAAATAATCGTCATTACAAGGAAAATAATTTTAAGCATTACACTCTTAAAGAAGATTCCAAATTAAAAGTGTATCCTGTTTTTTGAATGTTAAGTATTGTCATTAAGAACTGTGATTCCATGTTTGTCGATGTAGCGCGACATATGATACTTTACCGTGTAATCTATCGCGGAATATAATGTACTCTCTTGTAACAAAATTAGGACCGTCAGATATGCAAGGTTCCCTACCGTTGCGGATAAAATACTAACCACTGAAATGATTATTAATGTATGCCCTAAAGTGGTGTCGTGCATGTAGAAAATGAACCTTACATAAGGGACACTAATGGCAAACTTGATCTTAATATATCGATAACTAAGCACTTGCCATTGCAATATAAATGTTTATACACAAAGTGACCCCTGGGCTACGAACCAATTTTGACCTACAGGGCCATGATTTATAATAGAGGACCACGCGATGATGTTACATGCAAAATATCTAAGCTCTGGGAAAAGTCCTATTAGAAAAGATGGTTTTAAGACATTGTTGATATACAAGTATATGTACACTAAGTGACCCCTAGGGTATTGCAATCTTTTTAATTCAGTGGCATGACATATATACATGTATAGCTTTTGTAGAGGTCTACTTGTCTATTGTATGACAGATTTATATAAGATATATGCAATGATTTTTCCAAAATAATTAGTTATAAAGACTTTTGACAGGTTATATGGCCCCATAAAAGTGATATTTCTTCATAAAATGACCTTTGTTTGTAGAGGACAACCAGATTGTGCTATAATCCAAAATATAAAGCTCTAGGCATTGCAGTTTCTGAGAAGCTATTGGGACCTAAATATACATCAGACTGAAACTTCTTTGTACATGGCCATCTAAATATCAGTCATGTGAAGTTTGGTGAAAATGGGCATCGCAAACGCTCACTTCTTGGTACTTTTTGCTCAGGTTAGCTAAAAAAAAGACATTAAAGATGAAAAAAAAGGAAAATTTATTCATTGTATATTATAGATTCTGAAATTAATGTACTTTATTTGCGGCAAGTGCGTTGCATGTAATACCTACAGATTTGTAGAACATCTATAACGTGGAGATAACCAGTGCATAAGTTATGTTTCCAGCTAAGGCCAAGGTAATAATTTTGAAAACGAGTGAAAAATTCTATGTGCTCAAAATGTTGTTTTAGCTCAAAACAGTGTATGAAATGAATATTTTGATCTGGTCCTCAATTATATAAGAAACTAAAATTTGCTTGGAAAATGTGTGTTTCGAGTTTGAACTTATAAAGGTTTTTATATAAAACGAAGCAATCTGTGCTACATAATGCGTTTAATCTTATATTAAATTTTAAACAAAATTTCTGATGAAACCATGGTGAATTTTAACTGAAGAGAAACATAAATTCGGTATTCTCGAGCCGTCACATTACGTACTAGTCTGCATAATATGTACTTTTCATACACACATAGTCAAAGACAAAAGGAAAATAATGGCGGAGGAAACGTTCCGTTAACGAGTTAATATCAAAATGTTTATATGTTTAAATTAGATGCTGGAAACCAGACTAATTACTAAGTTAAACTGACGTTATATTCTACTTATTGATCAGACTTTTCTTTTTGTATCTACATAAAGTATATAAAGTATATTACGTGAGTGTGTTACTAGTATTCCAAATGAGTTCACTTGTTTTTTTATGATCCCGC
>NW_026852273.1:0-62864 GCF_026571515.1 Ruditapes philippinarum | reverse complement strand
AAAAATGTTGATGATAATAAGACACATATATATAAAAAATATTATATGAAGTTTGAAGTAGATACATTAGGAAATAAAGAAGTTATTTAAAAAAGACAACATTATTTTTCATAAAAATTCTAAGTTCAAGGGAGGTAATACTGATAATTTTTGTGCTAGAGTTGTAAACCTTGTCGCATATGATGTGGATGATGACAAGAAACTTATATTTAAAGTTTGAAGTAAACACCTTAAGAAATAAAGAACTTATGGTGAAAAAGCTGAACAATCTAAATCAGAAATCTTGAAATTCAGGCTATTTGTTACCATAGCAACCAGAATTTTCAACATAGGAACAAAAGGAAAAGACGTGCATAATTTCCATACTGCCATCTATCCATATATTAAGTTTCATAAAAATATTTTTAGTATTTTTTGCGTTGTCGCGGGATCCAGTTTTGTGGACGGACTGACGGACTAACAGACAGACAGACGGACGGAGGATAAACCTTAAGTCCCCTCCGGTTAAACCGGTAGGGGACTAATTAAGACCTTTTACTTAAGACCTATTACTTAAGACCTATTACTTAAAATTTATTACTTAAGACTTATTACTTAAGACTTATTACTTAAGACCTATTACTTAAGACTTATTACTTAAGACTTAAGAAATTAACACTCTCCCTCAATGTGAGAAAAAGGACTCCTTTCTAGCCTCAAGAGGGAAACGAGTCTAACTTCCATCAATCAAACAATCTATATACTTAATGAAACTTATAAGTAATAAAATTTAAACTTACAGATAAGCTCGAGTTTTCAAAATATATGCCAAATCAATTATTGGCTTCTTCTTAAGATTGAATTATTACAAAATGCATTTACTGATATAAAATGATGATACTATGATAAGTTTTTATACAAGACTCGTTGTAATTATTCTATACAAGTATATATATACATAATTATGCTGACCACTATATGTACATAGAAAATGTTGTCGGAATGATCGATTTCGTTTAGTGTATTAATACCATTCACAAAGCTAAAAAACAAAGAAACACTCTTCTTTAAATGACTGATTATGCATAAAATACAATTACACACCAATTTTATTCATCAGTCCTTTCCATGTATATGAAAATTAGATTTATCACTGGATTCGGGTTGGTCAAACACATTCGACGTTCCCATATTTTATAGTTTACTGTACATTACGGGAACAAAATGCCTCCTCAGATAAAAAAAAGGAAATATTATATTTGAAAGCCAGAACTAGACCCAGGAGGCCAAAAGTGGCTCTAAAACACTTTGGTTCAGCTAGCTAGTTGATCAGCTAGACCTTGTCAGAAATCAGAATAAAAAAACAACTTTGCTATCAGTAATACTGTACAGAATACTGTTAGGGCCATCATGGTTGAACGTTATAATCCAGAGGGTGACAATGTGATAGTGCGACAACGCGATGGCGATAGTACGAGAGTACAGTGACGATAGTACGATAGTGCGATGATGACAACGCGACAATGCAATGGCGACAATGCGATAGTACGATGACAATAATGTAAAAGTCTATAGCATTGTCGTCCTCGTGTTATCGCATTGTCGTCGTCGTACTATCACCATCGTGTTGTCGCACTATCACATTGTCGCCCTCTGGAATATAACGTACAACCACGATGGCCCTAACGGAATTCCGTAATACTGTGCTTGCTTCATAGATTCATTGAATTTAAGCTTACATGAAAGAAGAATTAACTTTGATAAAGTTAGTCCTTCTAAACTAAATTGATTCAGTTTTTAATTGTGCTTAGGCCAAATCAAAAATATGTTGGTTTGTAGTGCCCGATACATTCCCATCTTCAATTCTTTTAGGTCATCGACTTGATTTTGTTTCATTTTCCGATATGTATCCTGTTCTCCCATAATTACCTCCCCTTTATAAGAATATGCCATTTGTAATAAAGATTAGTAACGGAATACATTTGCTATGTTTTATTAAAACAACTTAACCATGTGTAATCTGATTTTCTCATGACAATATACTTTGTGTCGTTAATGGTTAGTTTTAGAAAATTGTAATTCTGAAACTTCAATTAATTGAGAATGTTTGAATGAAGTACACAAAATTACAAAATACTATCTCTTGTGCAATAGTGATTAAATAATATTATTAAAACACCAGGTAAGCAATGTTGATAAAATGAAGCACAAAAAGAAGCACCTTTCGAAATTTTATCTTTTTGTTATTTACAGGACATACATAGGGAAACAACGTATAAAGGAAGTCATAGACAACATTAAAATAGAAAGGCAACGAAGAAAAAACATCCCCCTGGCAACTACTAGTTCGCTGCTCCAAGAAATTGAACAATCTTCTACTTCAATTGTTTATAGTTAAATAAAAGTTCTTTTTTAAATCAATATTATAATAAATACTAACATTTTTAAAAAGATATTGTCATGTTGTGCTTTTAGAACACAATTGTGTTAATCGTCCTTGATTTTACATCCTGTAATTTATAGCTCGACTATTCGAAGAATAAGGAGAGCTTTCACCTCATCCGGGCGTCGGCGTTAGTTTAATGTTCTGTCCAATTTTTCATACCACATCAATTATGTTCCAAGTCCTTAAAGATATCGCTTTGAAATTTTGCAGACTTGTTAACCACCATGACACCAACCCCTAGACATGGGTAGATAACTCTGTCAAGCAATTGTAAAAGTTGACTGCCTTGTCGACTTAGATGGTTTTCATTTAGAATAGTCGAGTGTGCTCCCCATGACGCTCTTATTGTAATTTTTAATTCGCGTGAGCTTAAGTAGAAGCTTTGCTGAGAATGATATTGTTGTCATCTAGAGAAAAATATAACAAAAAGAACCACCTTCCGTGTGCTATTGTCTCGTATCCAAAGCTGTGCTATGTCAATCTTAAATTTGCTAGAGTAAAATAGGACTGGTGGAATAAGAACAAAAAATTATAGTTTTGGTGCACGACCTTGCCCTACACGGGCGCTTTATACTAGGGCTAGAAGAAGTCTAGTTGTTTAATCCATTTTGAGGGCTTATTGCGAAACGGTTGTAACTTAAACTAGATAAAGAAGGAGATACATCTGTTTTGCACCAAGCCCTCGAATTATATTTTTAGTTGCATTTTATGATACACGTACAGCTTCATGGCGGTTGAATATCTGTTCCTTTGACAGTCCCCAAACCATATATTAATTCCATGCATTTGTAATAGAGGTCGATACGTAAAATGTCAAGACCACAAGTGTTTGAAGTCACTACTCACAAGTAGGAAGTCACAAGTAAGAAGTCACAAGTAAGAAGTCAAAAGTCACAAATAAGAAGTCTCTAGTCAGAAATACGAAGTCACAAGTCAGACCATTGTGCACGAAGTGTCATAGCAATATCGTTTAAAACGTCCTTAGCTTTACAAATGCGTCATCCTGGAAATTCTTGAAGCTGACCTTACCACGGATAACTACCTATTCGCCCTATAAGAGCCAATGCTTCTATAAGCGCCAATCCCTTCTTTTCCAATTATAAGTGGTTAAATTGTCTTTAAAGAAAAAAAATCAACTGACCACAATCGACATTTTAAATTTTTATGCATGTCCGCGGGCCTAAGAATTTCACTGCACAAGGAAAGACTGTGAATATTCACATTTCAAACCCATTGTAGAGATATGTCAGTAAACAGGACCACTTTAAATAAGAGATATCAACAGAATTTGCATAGCTGTTACATATAGTAAAACTATACTTTTATAGTACCCGACTCCTAATATGCGCCCACCTTTCACAATTTTCTAAGCGCCCTTGGCGATTTCTAGGAAGAATACGGTAGTACTGGCTAGATATCATGTGCAAGTTTCGTAGTAGGGCGTTTGGTCTACAAGTGATGAACGTGAGGCAGTGAATTTATTATTATAGCCAGATTCTAATTAACTGAAAGTTAAGTATATAGGCCCTAGTAAGTCTGCACACCTGTACAGACTAATTTGGTCAACACTTGTCACAGGTCCGTAGGTTTTCTTGACTGAAACGTTATCAGTTACAAACAGACCTTTGTGAGCCATGATGTATTTGAACGAAGAAATATCATTTGACTTTTGTGACATATTCGTTTGTTATAATTGACTGTCAAACATAAGAATAAACATATGCCACTTACGTTATGGACTATAAAATATATTATACTATAGTTTACAACATCATCACGATCATCATCCTTAATATAGTTATCATCATCGTCATGATAATAATCATTATCATCGAAATCAACTTCTGCTTATCATCAACAACATAATTATTTAACTTATAAAGTCGATCTTCATCACGAGGAGCAGCATCATGACAATCATCATTGTAGTCAACATACTTATAATGATAATCATGATGATGTAGATGATGATGATGATAATGATGGATCGTGTTGATCATTTATTCTCTCACAAAACAACTTTATGGCTTAAAAAGACTTCAGTCTTCATACGAGTTTGCCACTAAATCATTCAACTCCAGGAACAAATTCAATGCTGAATCGGCATCTACTGGCATTTGGAGGTCGGGCTTTAACAGATAAGCCAATTCGCTGAATTCGTAAAACTTTCTCTTTGGAACTGAAGACATGTCTTTATAACAGGTCACATCACGTTTGTCAACCGCCGTACCATAATCAAGCGCGCCAGAAACTTCTAACCAGATAACTTTCCTGCTAAAACCATCTACCGCTCCGTGTATACAAAATCCGAATGGTTTCAACTTATCATGACCATCTAAATGCCAAATATTGTTTGGCCATTTTGCACAATAGAAACGTCTTTTAAGTCGATGTGCTTTTCTCATTTCAACACCATTTGGATATATTGCCTTCATTATGTCCATTACATCTTTATGGCTTACATCCATATTATGATTCACTTTCAGCCGGCGCCATATTGTCCGATAACCGACAGACTGTCCACTATAATGCATTTCCGTGCCAATTACACGAACAACGTTTTTCAATTGCAATTGCAAATGTACACCCCGACGTTTCAGGTTCAACTTCTTCAAGATTCTTTTCAGCTGACGCAGTGACAACAAAATACCATGCTTAAGTAGCAAAAATCCAAGACTTTCACTGTATTTTAAACCTTGTTTGAAATATTCTTCAATGAGTGATGCTTTATCAACATTCGAAGACGACAAAGGCAGGTAAGCTGGCACCACACCAGCTGTTATCTTCAACAGAGTGCACAGAAAACAACACTCAAACACGAATTTCATATTTTGGCACAACACAGCCATCTTCGCTCATTACTCACGTGCTATCTTAAAGTGTGGTTTAATAAATTAATTTCACAACTAAGAAGAAATAAGTCTTGAGTTAAAAGTCAAAACTCCCAAGTCAAAAGTCATAACTCACAAGTCAAAAGTCATTAAGTCATAAGTCAAAAGGGCCCATCAGTGCTTCCATAATATTGGCTGTGTAACCTAGTTTTTCTAGTAACCTAGTGTAACTATATTTGACACAGCCCTAGAAATCATCAGCACAACCTTTCACACCAATTTCCAGGATATTTTGACTGAAACAGTAGTCTCTATAGTGTTTTTCCATATTGGAAACCTATGGCCATCAAGGCTGGGGCCAATTTTGACAATTTTAAAATAATTGGTGACACTAAACCTCTTTAAAAAGCATATTCATTTCCCAAATGAACTAACTTTTGCAAATAATACATAAATAACAAATTCTGAGAATTTTACTTTCCATCATACCTTTGAAAGAGATTGCCTTTCAGTTTTTTTAGTGGCCATTATGCTTTGTACTAGCTGCTGTAACTTCTGTTTCCGCTTTGTACGATCCTGCAAAGCATAAAAAAATACTTTACTAACTATTTCTTATCTTGAAAGGTGATTCTTTACCTTGTCTGATACTAAATAAGGTTTATACACTGCCACCCTGCTATAAAATTAGCCCCATTTTAATGCCAAGTCCATTATAATGCTCAAAGAACAAACTTGGTAAAGATTTACAATGTGATCTTTGTGTTGACATATCATTTATCAATCTTACATTTTATTCTGAATATATACACACTATTTATTGCAAAAAACAATACTTATGGTACTTTTCCTTATTCATACATCCAACATCAAGTATCATTTCAATGTGTTCTTTGTATGTATGCAGTCTTTTCAACTTTTAATCTTCAAACTTTCTATTAAGCTATCACTCAGAATAAGTGTAGACATATTATCATCTGCTCTGCAATATACGCCCGAATTTATTGCAGGAGGCCACATTAGAAAGAAAATATCAACAACAGATAGATTCTAATCAATCTTATTTAATGAAAATCTAAAAGAGGATGAGTTTAAATAAAAATGAGAGGAAATATCGGTTTGCAAAATGATTTTTAAGTACACAAAAGACAAAAATAATAATAGAAGAAAATGGAACTTATGTACTGTTTTAGCTTATCTCAGTTGTTCTATAATAATGACAGTCACATTATGATAGTTTTCTTCTAATGGTTAATTCTTTAATTGTTAATAACTAAAAGTAGATGAACAGTTTGTTTGTTGGTGTTATTTTGCTATGTTGGGGATTGTTTTTTAATTGGGAAACAAAGAGGATATTTTAGATTGGGAATTATGCCTGATCCTGGCTAGTGGTGATAGGACAAAAAAGCTTTGTATTATAAGTGACCAAATATTTTGAGTGGATGTCAAAATGTAAATTTGTTTACATTTTGCTATATCTAAGGTAAATAATGTATTACACTTCAAGCACATAATTATCTCTTTCCAAGTAATTTGCTAACAAGCACTAAATCCATTCTTACATTACCAAACAAATTTTGCACTTTTTTGAAACAAATATTTGTTTTAATATCTGAGGAATATGCTTTTAAAGTAAATAAGATAATGGTAAAAAGAAGTCGCTACAATAAAGATCTTTTTGAATATTAAAGGATTATCTTAAATATTTTAAAATATTTAAAGTGACATTATGCCCATCCAAGAGTATATAGTGAGTGAACTGATAAAGATCAAAATAAGTTTTCATTTTGCCATAATACCTTTTAATTTAAACATTAAGTACACATAAACAATAAATAACACACAGATCCAAACAAAATTTCTGTAAATATCCATTAGAACTTACCCATAACACTTAGTTAACAAGAGGGTCATGATGGTCCTAAAGTCGCTCACCTGTATATAGGCCCCCTGAGCGGGGCCAGTTTAAACCCCAGGGCTTTTATTTGAACAAACTTGGTAGACACGCATTAGAAAATGTTTCATGCTAAACATCTAAGGTCTAGCTTGTTGGGTATTTTAAAAGAAGTTTTTTTTCTTTACACATATAGTTAATAACAATAACACACCTGGGACAGGGCCAGTTTTGACCCCAGGGCTTTTATTTGAACAATCTTTGTAGACACTTACTAGAAAATGTTTCATGCTTAACATCTGAACTCTAGCTATTCAGGTTTTTTCAAAGAAGATTTTTAAGTTTTTGCTATACACATATAAGGAAAATCAATGTCCCCTGGGACGGGGCCAATTTTGACCCCAGGGCTTTTATTTTGACAAACTTTGTAGACACTCACTAGAAGATGCTTCGTGCTTAATATCTAAACTCTAGCTATTCGAGATTTTTCAAAGAAGATTTTGTAAGTTTTTGTCATACACATATAAGGAAAATGATGACCCCGGGGCGGGGCCAATTTTGACCCCAGGGCTTTTATTTCAACAAACTTGGTAGACAATCACTAGAAGATGTTTCATGCTTAGTATCTAAACTCTAGCTATTTGTTGTTTTTTTTTGTTTCAAAAAAGATCTTTTAAGTTTTTGTTATAAACATATAAGTAAAATGAATGACCCCCGGGGCCGGGCCAATTTTGACCCCAGGGCTCTTATTTGAACGACCTTGGTAGACATCCATTAGAACATGTTTCATGCTAAATATCTTAGCTCTAGCTCTTTGCATTCTTTAAAAGAATTTTTTTAAGTTTTTACTATATGCATATAGGGAAAATCAATGACCCCCTGGGGCGGGGCCAATTTTGACCCCAGGGCTTTTATTTGAACAAACTTGGTAGACACCCATTAGAAGCTCTTTCATGCTAAATATCTTAGCTCTAGCTCTTTGGGTTCTTTAAAAGAAGATTTTTTAAGTTTTTACTATATATATGCATATAGGGAAAATCAATGACCCCCTCGGGCAGGGCGAATTTTGATCCAAGGGCTTTTATTTGAACAAACTTGGTAGACACTCACTAGAAGATGTTTCATGCCAAATATCTAAGCTCTAGCTCTTTGGGTTTTTAGAAGAAGATATTTAAAGTTTTTTCTTTTGGTTGCCATGGCAACAGAGTTCTGCATGGAATGGAATTCTTTGAACAACTTTGTTAAGGCTTCAAACAAGGAACATCCCTGTGAAGTTTCATTATGATTTGCCTTATGCTTTCAGAGGTGATGTCGTTTTAAAAGTGTGAACGGACAACGGACGACGTACGACGGACGAAGAGTGATCCTAATAGCTCATCCTGAGCATATGCTCAGGTGAGCTAATAAAAAGAGTGGGGCAGTCTTTTTAAATTTTAGGCAGATTTTAATTTTATCCTAAACATTTTCCAATATCAACTGTTGGTCAAACACCATTTTGACGGTAAATCTTTTGAAAAATAAAGTCGATTCAGCTCAACTTGACTATGAAAATATGAGCATAATGTCACTTTAATTATTGACGACAGCTTCTTATTTATGTATTTGTCAGTATCTTCTTTTGGCCCTATATTTAACAAACATTCTTATTGTATAGTCATCTTGTTTTTTGTTTGGCCATAGCAGTTTGTTTAATGACGCTACTAGATATTCGCACCACTTCTTGATTTTATGTTTGTATTATAACATCACTGTTCTTAAACATTAAATATGTGAAAAAAAAAGAAAAAAAAAATAATTAGTATAGTTCCAGTAGTGTGTCTCAAACCTGTACCCAAAAATATAAATTTATTACAAATAATATAGATCACTCGATTACCTGACTTCACCATTTTAGCTTACATATAAGTTGTTCAGCACACATCAATAAAGATTCTCAATCAAAGGTTTAGTATCAAATCCTCTGTCCCTTACTTCATTAGTCTATTTTATTGATTTAATCATATTGATTTTTTTATGTTTTAGATATATTATGTTTATTATGTTTATGTAAATATCTAAAACATCAAAAAATCAAATTTTTGCTCATAGTAAAGAAAATTAATAATTATGTAAAAACAAAACTGGTTTAAATAAAATTTGTAACCCTATGAAAATATAAAGACATAGTGTATAAGCTGAGGGAAGTAAAAGTAAGATATACATGTATTTAAAAAAATGGCAAGTTCATTTTTTCCAGAGCATGAAGAATTCATGGTATTTTATATCATAATTTATCTTAGCTACTGACCTACTTTTTACCAGTGCAGATTTAAACAACATACTAAACAGAGATGCATCTAGCCATAGAGCTACTGACACACTTTTAACCAGCTACAAGCCAAATATCCAAGTATCCGGTACTTTCCGTACATAGCTCTGGGGAGTGTAATAATGAACTTTTATGGTTTTGGCCTTTCTTGAATTAAAGTGAAATAAAAAAGTTATTTCTTTGTAAGATTATATAATTAAATATCATTGTACTGTATGTGAATAATTCCATACAAAAAGTAAAGTAAATACACACATTTACGCAGAAAATATCTCTATTTATTATTGAAGATGTCACAATGACTGTTTTAATTTAATTGATTTTCATTATAAACATTTTTTTTTGAAAATATGCACCTGATATTTTTCATCTGAAACGGTAAAATAATGAAGAAAAATAGAAATATCATGTAAGTGTGTTATGTACTTCATTTGGTACACAGCTAAATCCATAACGTACCGGAAAACGGTATTTAGCTAGGTTTTCGAAAAGGTCCAATCCAATACACTTAAAAACTTTCTCAAGGCTTTACTTAACAGAATGGGATGCTTTAATTATAATCAGGAACCTAGATCAAATAATATATGAAATAAAGGTCGCTGTTTAATTGCCGCAGATAGTCAGAATACTAGATTTACAATGGCCCTGTACCTACTGCTGTAATCGGGACATTTCTTTTTTCAACAAAATTGAGAAAAAGAAAAATTGTTTCCTACTTAACGTCCACAAAAAGGTTTCAATAAAGTAGAAATTATTCTAAACAGCGTGCAGTTACATTTAATTATTGACTTATTAATGTATCATACATACCATCTGTAACTGATCCTCAACTTCATCCTTTTCGGTCATCGCCTCAATTAAAACATCTTGTTTCTCCCGCCAAATATAGCGCGGTTCAGATAAATTGTAAATAATAAGTCATAATCTTTAAATAATAAGTTATAAGTTATAGATAATAGGTAATAAGTAATAAATTTTAAGTACTAAATTTTAAATAATAAATGTCCCTCCAGGGCTTCCGTATCTTAGATTATTATGTAACTAAAAATATTCGACTGTAATAAGAAGTAAATTGATAACTAGTAAGTTATAAATAATAAGTAATAGATAATAATTGATAATTATGTTAAACATATTCAGTAATAAATAATAAGTAATAAATAATAATCTTCCTTCCAGGGCTTCCGTAATATATGACCTTCTATAAATGATATTCTCCGCCATCTTTTCCGGTAATTGTCTTGATGTAAACGGATTTTTCGTGCCAACCATGCCGTTGTTCAATACTAAATATAAGTAATAGTATGTAAATAATTATTAATAAGTTATAAAAATAGGTAATAAGTTATAATTTTTAAATAATAAATGTCCCTCCAGGGCTTCCGTAAATATGATCAATCCGTATTAACGTTTTATTTCAGATATACAAATTAAAAGGTATTTCTTGAGAATTATTTTCAAAATAAAAATGAATGTTTTGGATCGGTTCAGATCAAGCTTTTATGAAAAAATTATTGCCTTTTTGTTCAATATCTTTGTTTAGTTTCTTTAACTGTTTTTTCTATTATTACTGTATACACAGTCTAAATAAGTCATTAATGAAATGAGATATGATGCTTTATTTTGTATATAGATTCTTACAAAATGTACTTTGAAGTGTACTCATTAAACGTGTGTGAACATTTGATAGTATGTAATTTAGAATGTGAATATGAATTGAATCAATACGTTAATTTATTTTTTTTAACACAGCTTATTTGTTTCATAACTATATGATTCAAAATTCTAAAATGCAAATAAAATGGATTTCATGTTCTGGCAAATTATATAGTGTAAGTATGTTATAGTGCAATGTACTTTGGCATTTCTTTGCACAAAAATACATACCAAATAAATTAAAATGTAAAGTTCTAAATTCAATACAAAGAAAGACGGTGGTATAGTTTCAGGATTGAAATTTAACAATTTTGAACAAAATACACTTTTATTGAATATGCAAAGAAACAGAAAGGTGTGAACTATATTTAAACTTCTTAGAGAATTGTTTTGGAATATTCCTTACAGAATATAAAAAACATTGTAGCCTCTTACATACATCTGTTTGAAATACAATAATTCAAAAATGAATTTATAATCATATTATATTATAAGGATTTCATTAGAAAGTCATTAATAGTGAAACGGTAAAATTATGGATAATATAGGTAAATGTATTTAATAGGGTCACAGCCATTAACGAAATAAACTGAAGAAACGAATCCAAAAAAAAGAGGTCGCTTATCAAAAGCCCCATTTCCAGTGCTTGGAAATCATCAAAGAATTTGTAACCTTAAGAATTTTGCTCGGCAAATTTTAACATTTCTTTAAAGGGATTCCACTGTGGTCTAAAAGCCTAAAAACCTAACATTTGAATTTTTTACATAAATGAGCTGGGGCACGTTAAACAAACATATATGCAAAGATAGTTAAGAAATATACTTTGAAATAAATTGAAAATCGTATTTTTATGCTTTTCTTAGCCCGATTTGAGTGAAAAGCGCTTTTCATTTTGGGTCATTGTTTTACAATTTGAATAATTATTCTGGAAAAACGAAGTGCGCGAATGAAATTTTGCACAAAAATTAGTGGTCTAAACCTACTTCAAATGGTACATTTATCTGGAAAAAATATGTTCAGTCCCTTCATGTCAAAAAACCTCAGTGGAGTCCCTTTAAACCTTGAAAATCCATATGTTTCAAAATACAGATGTAGCTGCTGTTTAGTGTTCTTAAATTATTGTAATTACATTGAATTTCTTATTTGCCTCCTAAAGAACGTCCAAAACGGCAAAATTGAAAGTGATACAGGCTTGGTTGAATTGAGCCTGTTCATGGACGGTACTGGTACCGGCTTCAGCATAATTCAATATTTAGGAATAAAAATGGTATTTTTTTAATTTAAAACATCCGTAGATGCGTCCACACAGCGGTTATTATGGAACCTGTAAGGTCCGATCACGAGTCTCTTAGTTTTCTGATTTAAGTTTTTCCATCCCTTTTTCTTCGTCCTCTTTTTTATCCAACATATGGTCCAGAAAATCTTCGGCAAAATTCAAAATTTGGCGCAAAGCCAACAATGCCAGTATACTAATGCTTTCATCGAGCTCTACTTCATTGTGGTAATTCTTTACGGGAAGAACGTTTGCAGGTGGTAGTCCGAGGAGTTGCGAGGCCTTTTCCACGTGTTGCTCCACTTCCGGACTCTTAAAGACCAATGACACATCTTCTCCGACTTCTTTACAGAGTTTATCTACCTTTGTAAGAAGGATAAGTTGTGGTATTTCTGAAACAGTGATTATCATTACTATGATTATCATATATAAATAAAAGTAATCGGATTTAAAATAATTTTATGACACATACAGTCTGAACTTTGGGATGATGGTGTTTAAATTTTGGCAACTATTCTGCAAAATTATTAAATTCTGAACATTTAGCCATTCTGTATGACTAATATGCCTTCTTTTTTTATTGCCTTTGACGACCTAACGGGATATTACATGTACGTGCGGCCGTACAAATTGTCATTATGTACTAATTAATATGTTGCTGAAGTTGGAGCGCACATGAGCCTCGGACCCATTCACAGAAGACTCTTTCCTGGCAGCAGACAAATTTTAATCAGAAATAAATGGAGAAAGACATTTATTTCAAAAGATGTGTAAAGCATCACTCATTCTTAGAAATGTGAAAACATTTCATTTGTGTTTAGAAACCACCAAACATGCCAGCCGATACCCCTTGGGCAAAAAGAATTAAAGGTACTCAAAAAAGCAATGTTACTTTGGTTTTCACCTTATCTCTTATTTTGTCGAGCCATTGTGGTGAATGTATGGTGTGTATATGTCTGGTTGTTTTTTATCGAATGAGATAAATATAGATGTTTTGTACGGTGCACACGTATTGCTTTATCAGTTCGGGGTTGTATTAAGCTTATTTACCGAGTTCTAATAGTTCTTCTCGTACAAGAAATAATGCATGGAATGGTACCCTATGTCTTCCTCCACTTATAAAGTTATATATACGTCAGCGTATGTTCAAGGTAGTTTCCCAGCCTCATAAATCTCATCAAAAATAGCAAATACCTTTCTGATTCATTATCCTTTGAAATGCTTTCATTTTTTCTATAATTTTTGGTGTCAAGATCTCCAATGTGCTGGCGTCCAAAACGAAAACTGCACAGTGTATGACGTCATTCGCGGTAGGATTTGCATTGAAACCAGGCGATTTTAGTGTTATCTGTATGGTTGGATGAAACTTAAAACAGAAACTATCAAATAAAATATAAACACAACAAAATATAGATACTACTCAACCTTTTCTAAGCACCATATGTTTAAGTGTGAATTATTTTGGGATAAGAATTTTAATGTTGATTTATTGTTTTATCAATTCAGTTTAAGGGCGAATTTAACCCTATAAATGAGTTTTACACCATTTTCGTGCTGGAGAAGAGGATGTCCCCCCCCCTTTTTTTTTTAAAGATTTCAGAACATGCAGCGTGTTTTCCAAATTTGTAAAATTGTTTTGTTTTGTTTACAGTTTTAGATTAATGCCGTGTGTGTGACCCATGACTATCAATGGCAGCTTGGCAGTGCGTTCTCATAATACCTAATTGGTTTCTGATCGTTCTAACGGGTATGGATGTCTATTCTTGGACCAACATGACTGCAGGCTCCTGGATGGTTCCTGGGTTGCAGCTGACGAGCTGAAATTCTAACCAGCACACCATTCTACATGTGTTCTATTGGATTTAAGTGAGGTTAGCGAGCTGGCCAGTTCATACGCTCAATAGACTCGCTCTCTAGGTAGTCCTGGACCACCCTGGCCCTATGGGCGCGAGTCTATATGAATAAACTGATCGCCGACTGTTCCAGCATACAACCTAACCTGGTTGTCTAAGATGTCGTCTATGTTTCACTGACCTGTCAGTTGCCTCTATTTAGCACAACCAGGTTGGTTCGTCCATCCCAGCTGATGCCTCCCCACATATTTACTGGCCCACTTCCGTAACGGCCATACTGAGCAATATTTGCATCCTGAAACCGTTCTCCTCGTCTTCTCCAGACTCCAGCACGCCTATCTGAGAAGTCTAGACAGAATCTGGATTCATCAGTGAACAGAACGTATCTCCAGTGTTGCATGGTTGCATGGTTCACCATGACTTCACGGTCCATTCCAAACGGGCCTGGTGATGTCGACGCGTCAAAGGGATACGTATGCAAGGTCTTCTCGACCGCAAATTACCTTCATGCAGCCTTCTACGTACCGTCTGCATGGAATCACGGATCCCCGCAGCATTACCAAGGTCATTTCGAAATTTTGTGGTCGAAAACCAAACACGACGTGACTGAATGTCTAAAAACCGATCTTGGTGTACACAATTGCCGCAGTAACCTGGTGGAAGGTGGCCCCCTGCTGCACCATCCCTACAGCCCTCCACAACTATGCTTCTCTCAAATGCCGCCTAATGTTAGCATTCGCAATATCGAGGTGACAGATCTAAGAAATGTAAGCCATTGAATGACAATAAGCCGGATATGTCGCCTTATAACAAAAGACATGTGATTGTACACCCCATCAAAAACATAAAAATATTGGAGTGCATGCTTTCCATGCTACCTAGAAGAGTTGTAACGGATAAGTCAACACGGATTCATGTCAGTGGACTATCTCAAAACATTGCTGAATCAGAATTTTCAAACATTGGAAAGAAATCTGTTTTATACTTGTGATAATATAAAAATTATTTTATGGTGCTTAGCAAAAGTTGAGTAGTATATGAAGGGTACTACTTTAATTATGTTTTTCATTATAATACTTGATGTTTCAAAGTAATTCTAAACATTGTCTTGAAATCATGGCATAACATTCTAGTTTAATTAAATCACCTTTGCTACTTTTGAAAATTAGAATTTTTAATCTGGCCACCAAGTTTATTTTAATTTCAATTGTGTAATGAGTCGTTGTTGCATTATCAGTTTTGCAAGAATTATTAAATTAAATTCTATATATTTCTATACAAGTTGAAGTTCTTTTTGCATACCTGATAATAATTTGGCATATTACCATCCAGCAAATAGTTACACTCGACTACATCCAGACCCTGGGACTCTTCTAAACCACGTGTGTCACATAACCGGAAGTTCAGTGGTGCCCCCGACTTGACCTTTACCTTGTATGGGGTGTACTGAAGCAAGATTCTCGTAAAATTCATTTGAGAAAAGAAATATACTAAAAATAAAAATATGGCGACCACAGCAAGCAAAACAGAATGCATTTTAATTAGGTCAAAGAATGATATTTTCCGATATAATGTTTGATTGTATATATATAACAAATAGGTGTGTGAGTAACAGTAAAATATCATTCCGAGGAAAATACTGTTACCCGAGGCTTTAGCCGAGGTTACAGTATATGTACGAGGAATGATATTTTTTATTAGTCCTGATTATTGACACCTGATTATGCTTAGCATATTCAATTCAATTCTTTATTAATATGATTCAGGCCACCAGCCCATACATCACAAGTTCCAAGTGTTATTTATTTTTTACCTCGAACAAATACTTCATTGACACACTATTTCTAGGGGTTTTTATTTTTCAGATTTTTACTATATTATACAAATAAATTAATTGTTATCTATGTAACAGTGCAAATATTAAAGCACACTTGAATTAACAGAAAGAATATCTCACAATGGACTTTTTAAAATTAATATCTCAAAAATAGTGAGGAGGAATAATGAAGAATGGTGTATGTGGATAATACATAAATATGACCTTCACATAGTGTATATATGTCTAAAGATGAATTGAGTCGATTTAGGTTCAAAGTTTATTCAAGACTTTCACTTTATTTATAGGTATAAAAAGAAAGAGTGATACTTCGTTTTCAAAATGTACATCTACTTATTAATGCCTTTTTCTAATGATTACGCATAGACGACTTCGTTAAGGATTTGTAATCCAAATATTTTTAATACTCACAGCAGTCGTAAGGCTTTGCTCTGCGCTACCACTACGCGCCTTCTGTGTAATTCGACCTCGAAATATCGAATTGATAGTGTTGAAAAAACTCGACTTTCCAGCACCAACTGGACCAATGATCAAAATTCGGGCATCTGTCACCTTCAAGTCAGGGATTGGTTTAAAAGATACAATATCCTCAGTTAGTTCATTTAGATACTGAAAGAAAAACAATCGTGTTGTCGAAACAGTATAATACCTACATAAAATCATACAGTAACGGTTTCGAGATACTTTACTATAAGCAGTTTAGCAACTTTGCCAAATGAAATGATGTCTATTTAAGAGTTTAGTAGATATAATTTTTTAAAAGTGAAATTCTTCATTACGTTAATCGATCATGGATAAACAATTTTCTTTGTTTAATTAATTTAAGTTATTTTTTTATATATTATTATTGGGCGGCATGGCCGAGTTGTTAATGCGTTGGACTACTATCTAATGATCGCTAGCCGGATGATTTTAAACCCCGCATGGGGCAAGTCGTTGTTTTCTTGAGCAACTTTACACTAATTGCTCAGTACTGGTTGGTTCCAAGAACGGATTCAAAAAGTGTGTCTTTAACCTTACAACTTCCTACACAATCGAAATAAAATAAAACAAACCGAATCAAGTTTTTTTTTATCTATATTTAAAGCTGTATGAGTAAATATTTCAATAAAATCAAACTTGAAAAATATGTACTAAGATTTTAGGAAAACTAAAATGATTCAAGATTCAAGTAATATTTTACATGTTATGTGCAATTAATGACTGATTTTTCAGTATTTACAACTATATTTCTACCGCGTTACTAACGCAGTAAGGGCTATTTATGTATATTTTGACCACTTTTTGGTAATTTACGTCGGTTGAAAGTGTCATTGATAATGTGTAAATTGCTTCCTTTTAGTTATTTCACAATATTTTTCTTTCAAATACATATTCAAAATTTTCATGAAAATTAGCATTAATCTGGAGGCGTACTGCTTTAAAAGAATAACCTTGTTAAGGCTAACATGTATTAGAGTATATTTTGTTCTTTAGATAATATAAAAACTCCAATATGACAAGGTACAACAAACGTCTATTTTGATTCATCTCCTTCTATATAAGTTTCAAATACGAAACATCGCTAGTACGCATATTATTGCCTGATACAGGCTGGTAGAAGACCTTAATATAAAACTGATTGTACCGAATACACACATGACGTCACTTGTCCATATAACAGATTAATAAGCTTATAATTTAAAATTACCTGTTCATTCCAGCTTTTAGTCTTTCGCCATGGTTTCAAGTTCTCCTGCTTTATAGGCTTTGACCTCTTCCCATCTTGATATGATAAATGTTATCAGAAATTAAAAGGAGTGAAATATACGAAATATTTAAAACTTAATATATTAATGACTTACAATATCATAATTATCATCATCAGAATCACCATTACACTGCTAATATCACCACATAGATAGTTTATTTGTTACGGAAGAGCATTAGTGCCAGGTGTATGTTTTTTATAAACTCGAAATTTCGAGTTACTAACTCGAAATTTCGACTTACTAACTCGAAATTTCGAGTTACTTATCTCGAAATTTCGAGTTAGTAACTCAAAATTTCGACTTACTAACTCGAAATTTCGACTTACATTGCACGACTTTCATTGGTTGCCGGTGAAAGCAAGGATTGAATTCAAAATACTTTCTTTCGTGTGTAGCTGTTGCACATTGACAGAGAAACTTTAACATTTATTTAACAGAACAATTTTATAGGGTCAAATTGTCCACACATACTGAACATATCCTTCGCTTTTTTGTGGAGGGGGGGGGGGGGGTTGTAAAATCACACTTTCCACATTTCTGTGTTAACCGGGTTTTTCTTTTTCTTAAGCACACATACAACCATCATGTGGAGAAACAACAAGTCCAAAACCCACCCTATTGTAAACTGTGCAATATCATGTGTTAAATAAGTTTTAATTGGCGTGTATACGCCAGTTAGTCTGTCACGTTTCTTTATACTAATAATGTTTTTGTAACATTATTCATTATTTACTAATACTTTGATATTGTGTTGATAAAAGTTGATAAAAGTGATACTTGTTGTTATATATATGTTGGGAATAATATAAAAGCATCCGATTTTACAAGAAATATAGTCAGTCCAACAATTTTGACAAAGGCCTCAGCACGCCCTATTTTGGCCACGCCGCGATACTTTCCTCAGATGTCCCACACGTGAAGTTTAGGATCGGTTTTTTACAGGGATGAGAAGAATATGATTAGTGAAAAGATATGTTCGAACAGATGGGATACAATACAATGTCTGAAGAACGCCTGAACGTACAAATTAAAGGAAGCCTTGTTTTTTTTAGGTCGGGTGTGTACACGCCATTACTAAGTTTAAGTTAAATTTCAATAGTTTTTGTCCAGGCACGCGTTTCTCCATCTCCATCGTTCAAAGGCACTGCCTACTATATCTTATAGTTAGTAAGTCGAAATTTCGAGTTAGTAACTCGAAATTTCGAGATTAGTAACTCGAAATTTCGAGATAGGTAACTCAAAATTTCGAGTTAGTAACTCAAAATTTCGAGTTAGTAACTCGAAATTTCGAGTTAATAAAAAACAAACACTTGGCACTAATGCTCTTCCGTAATTTGTTAACCTTAAAATATATTTTTTTTAAAATTAATTAAGAACTTTAATCGAGTTTAGGTGAATTTCTGTGAATTAGAAATATTATCAAATACTGTCTAGTGTTTGATGTAAGTCATTTTTACATATATTTTTATGAAAAAAGCGACAGCTTGAAAAATTATTATGTAAAGAAACAAATTATAAGAAATCGAAAATGTTTAAAATTTGAATATACCTAGCAACCTGTAATTTCAGTTTTCGGAGGTATCAACAGTTTGCATGTATATAAAAAGATAAAACACAGCTTACCTTCGACTTTATAAACCTCTAACTCGGTGACGTTCATGTTACCATTATTAATCTGGTCTGCAGTAACACCTTGATTGTCGTAGTACTTCCCAATTCCCATGCTACCATTGAGAGCAAAGTAGGAACCTGAGTTGTTGACTGTGTTTGTGAAGGTTAGGAGGCCATAACCATTTTCATAACCAAATAATGGACCGTAGGGTGAACCACAATATAGAGCATGCCCAGACTTTCCAGATTTTATCGGAAATTTAGTACGTTTATCATTCCCATTAAATCGTAGCTGATACAGAAAGGCGGAAGTGTCGTTCATCCAGCTGCCACAATTTTTCCAGCTTTCCTGTACATAACCACCATACACCGATCCTTGTGGGTTATACAACAATGTGACTGTAGGTCCCTGGTCGTTACATTTCTGATGGAACGTTGTAGCATTGCATCCATCTCTTGTAATGGCGTAGAGAAGTTTAAATGTTTTATGACCTGTACCTATCCATTGCTCCAGCTGGTCCATATCATTATCTGTTAACTTCCCGTCCATTTTGATAAAATCTGTAGACGAAAATGAGTGTACTGTTAATTAATTAGCACAAGTCATTTATTTTATATTATCAACATTTTTGGAGATGATGTAAGTAAGCATGTCATATTATGTTCCTTCAATACTGCTTTTGTCGAGAGATTGATATAATATATACACATCTATTTTACATATACCTTTCTTATTGTTTTGTTACTTTTCCTTTTCTCCCTTTTTTCTCTCTAAAAATTTTGTGTTTATGAATAGCATGATTCAATGCCATTTAAATCTTCCTTGGGCTCTTAAAAGTGAAGCAATCACAAATTTTGTTTACCCAGATATTTAGTTCACCTTTGTTTTTAATACGGTTTAACTTTTATATAAAATTTGATTTGAATACTTTTGAAATTATTCTGATTCATAAAGTAAGTGTAAAGATGACAACAATTAATGTCAACGTCAACGTAATTCAAAATAGTATTGAGTAAATCACATTTATTATGCATATTACCTCTTCATTTTACTTTATTTGTTTATAATGATACCGTCATTTTAAGTCGAAGAATTCTGAATTTACTTAATGTCATTAATTAAGTAACGAAATTGTATTGACGTTATATTATTACGCATTTTCTCAGATATTTTTGGTTCTGTTCAACGTTCTTCACGAATTTTACATAATGTGCATTGTACGTACATACACCGAAATATACGACAAAAGTGGAGAGTATGTCGAGCTTACCGGAAGCGGGCTCGACAAAAATGATTATTACGTAATTTGTAATCTTGAAAGAGCATTTTTACCGTAATCGGCCAGTGTAAGAGTTTTAATATAATTATTTATTGCATGTCATAACTGTTTTTTTTATTGTTATTTAAAAAACAATAAAGTCAGAAGTAGATCTATAAGCTTGGAAAGTGCACATTTGATTTAACCAAAGTGTTTCGGAAAATATAACAGCAGAATTTAATAGTTTTGGCTTGTAAAAGGGCACATTCCGCTTTTTATCACAGGATAGCAACGGGTACGTTGAAGATATTATTTTAGCTATTAACCCCTAAAAATGATAAGAACATTATTTCTAAACAATCTATTTTCTTCATATACTGTTACAGTTTCAAAAATGTATTCATTGACCAAATAGCTAAACCATCTTTTGCTTCTTTTGCATTATTTTTTTTAATTTAATACAGTTTGAGTGAATGGAAGTCAAAACACCACTTTATTTACATTTAACTACTTAAATTATGACATATTATTACATATCCAGTGTTACTTTCTTCAGGTGAGTTATCGCCCGTGAGGGTAATTGTGCCTTTAAGCGTACCGAATTCAAGCAACATGTTTATAGAACGTCAGTTGTGTTGGTCTGCTTTTTGATCAAACATGTCAGTAAAGATCAGTATTGGAAATAATCTCATAAAATTAACGCCGAGACAAGTGAGTCATATTTTCTACTTTCGCTTTTAAACGCTTATCTTCTTTGGATTTTCGTATAAACTATGTTATTTAAATGAAGAAATGAATAAATTAAACACAGATATGATTAAAAGCAATAAGCATGACTATAAACTGTAAAATAGTTACAAATAGAGTTAAAACGAACTAAAAAGTACAAACCACTTCGTCTGTTATATCCTAACACGATATGCCCTACCAATAAACGATCACTGTACATTATATGTGCAACGTATAATCAATTGAATCAGCGTCCAGAGCATTACATTTCTTATTGATTAATTCCATCATGTAAGATATAATCAAACTTCTTTTTCTCTCTCTGTCTCACTCTTGTAATTAAAAGAATCGCAAAAGAAGACAAAAATACTGTAGAAATAGTGGGTGTATATTATATTTTTAGATAGGAAAATAGGGCTGAAAGTTTGGTCTTGTACTCAAGGTTGTACTCTTGTTCAGCTGTAATGTGTGAATGTATCGCCAAAATAATGCTGTCTCTATAAAACTGTAGCCAAAGCAAAATCAAGTCCTCAAGTAATTTCATCACTGCCCCTTTCGTCAAAAACTTGACTGTGTGACAAGCTAAAATCTTTGTTACAAATTAATGATGTCTCTTGGAACAAATCCGGAGTATCACATTCTCAAGGGTGAATTTTTGTTTGCCTCGTAATTTCAGTTTCGTTTCAATTTAATTAAAATATTTCATCGGTAAAGCAGTCAGTATATTTCGTCTATGTTTTAAATCAAGAGTCGGGTATAAAGTGATCGATATTCAGTATCGAATACTTATTTATTGACCTAATTACAGAACGTTAAAATTTTCATTTTCCAAAAATCGCTAAAATTTTCATTTTCCAAAAATCGCATATCTATGGTGGCTGATTTACGCCATTCGTATTCTCGCTTCTTCGCTTCAAAACCGAAAATGTGAAAACACGAAAAGACATCAAAGTTGGACTGTGTCGCCTCTTCATGTTTTCGGATTTTCGAGGCAAAAAAGCGAATATACAACTGAAGGAGAGCAAAAATACGACACGTAAATAATATATTATGTCGCATATTCGTACTCCATCTGTCATATTTTCGCTTTTTTGTGTTCTAAATACAAAAATGCGAAAACACAAAGAGACGACAAAATATAACTTAGTCGTCTCCTCGCATTTTCGCTTTTTCGCATTGTTACATTTTCGCATTGTTGCATTTTAGCATTGTTACATTTTCGCATTCATACATTTTTGCATTGTTGCATTTTCGCTTTAGGGCATTGTTACATTTTCGCTTTGTAATATTTTTCGCATTTTCGCGATCCGGTTGTACATGCGCATGGAGACATCAATCTGAAAATACCTAAATGTTTCATTTGATGACATTTTTATACCATTAGTTTATTGTTTCCCTTCTTGTTTTAAAGCGTTAAGTACCGTGAACTAAGAGAAGTACATTATAATACAATATTATCTAAATACAATATACTTATTGATTTCTTTATGAATTTTAATTGTTTTCCTTTTTATTGATATCCGTGCAATATGTGAAAGATGGCAAACAGAATGACCGTCAAAGAGCTTTGTTTTACACATATTGTAATAATGAATAAAAATAATTTTAGATATTATTAAATGAATTTTAAATGCAATAAAGGCAACCGAAGAAGGCTGAATGACCGGCAACTATGGCGACCAAATGTTTTAATATGTTTTTTTATTAATTTAATCATCAAACTTTTTTTCAAACTTAATCCAACATACACTCTAGTACTAGAATTAATAAACAATTATTGACGAGTGAGCCATTGAATATGATGCAATATTCACCGGTTAATGTCAAAATTGTGGAAATTGATTACTAGTTGATAAGCTGACTTACTTAACCATATATAATGGGGCATTATTTAATTTAAATCACAACACTGTGTGCATTATTGTTATTAGGAACTGTCCTTTATCCAATAATATAATACAATTATCAGGTATGCTCGAATGAATAGTAACAATACTTTGTTTCTCTGTCTTCCTTTTAGACATTCAGTACTTTTGTTTTTGTCTCTGGGTTTCCTTTTTATATGAATATACATGATCATCTCTGTGTTTTACTTTTTCATTTTTTTGTAACCATAGCGACTGTTAGAATTTCGCATAGCGGGGAATCATTTTATTTACAATATCTCCTTTAAAAGGAACATGTTTATCAGTTAATGATAAATGTTGAATTATGCTTAAGCTGGTGCTTGCCGATAGCCCCGTATTTCTGGCTGTGTAGGGGGCCGATAGCCCCGTATTTCTGGTTGTGTAGGGGGCCGATAGCCCCGTATTTCTGGTTGTGTAGGGGGCCGATAGCCCCGTATTTCTGGTTGTGTTGGGGGCCGATAGCCCCGTATTTCTGGTTGTGTTGGGGGATGCGTTCATATTATGCCACCCTTTCTTGTTGATCTTTGTTTGCATATCCTAGCATGGTCAATTCTATTAAACTGCTAGTGAAATATGCTGCTGAAAATTAATTTAAAAACATAATTATTCTCAGTTGTGTTTTGGTAACAATTATTTATCCATGAGATACATAATCATAATTAACATTTCAATATTTTACTTTGTGTAATACATTTTGTTTGTATATGATATATGATGCATGAAAACCAAACCAATGGTGTTATTCTTCAACCGTTATCTTCAACATTATATTATCTATTTGTTCAGTGTAACATGTCTTTGGATTACAAAGGAAGTGTTATTTACAATCTGAGATTATTAAAAAAATACTATTGTAACACGAATCAATTACTCAATAAATTATGATATTTTAATCCTTCCCGAATAGGTTCCTTCGAGAATCAGGTCCGTGCATACTAATATTCCATGAATTAATCTTGCGAACCAGTGCATTAAAATCCTTTTACAGAATGCATACAAATCCTTACTTAACATTGTTAACATCTCTTTATATAGCTCGCTTGAAAAGAAAAATGTACGGATTATTTAGTCATTATTGTACTGTTTAGGAAAAGAATTTGAATACACATCCCTTAAACTAATTGATGTTTTAAAGTATCAAGAGGATCTTGAAAAAAGCCTTTACGAAGATTTTATACAGTGTAATGAAGCTATGACGTTTAATATACGTCATCTTGATCCTCAGGCATCAGATCATTGAAAGAAATATTCATAGATAATTCATATCGGCATACAATTAACATTTGTCTTGTTATTCATAGTATCAAATGATAGAAGTTAGTGACATTTTTGGTGCAAAAATGCTATGTAATAGTTATAGTATAGCGACGAGACTGTTATGCGAAATGTATTATGGCCTGTGGCGACATCGAGGGTGTTTCTCTACATTAATTGATTAATTGATTGAAGCCTTAAGGTCGAGAAAACTTTCTGTAGTGGAAACCCGTGATGCAGCCCAAAACCATGATATTTCCATATAACACTCGCGTTCGATATACTATAAATGCTTTATGGCATGGTGAATAGAAATAAGAATTTTGATTAAACTTGAAATCTTAATATAATTATATATTTTCTTTCTTTAAATATAACATTCGGAACCTCGATATGTCTTTATGGTACTGAATTTTGATTTTTTTTATTGTAAACCCCAAAACGTTACAGTCAATTAGAAATATGGAAGATGTTCTCGATTGGTTGGAACCACAGACTCAGAAGAAAAAAACATTGCTGTTAAGAAACTGTTTGATTTTTAATCACAAGGCTAAAGAAGGATTGTAAAATTGATTTGATTCAAAGAAAAAAGTATATACAGACTGTGCCTCATAGCACCAAATAACAGGAAAAGTGATTAAAACGTTAAAGAACAAGTAAAAACTAAACTAATAATTATATATCAGTGAAAACAAACCGAAGAAAAAACTGTTATATATTAGTTGAGTTTTTTGCGATATGGATGAAAGGGAAAAATTAATTTCCTCATTGAAAGTATACTAAACTTCTAAACCATACGATAATTCTTCTTTGCCATATTGAGGGTTTGCAATGTGAACTAAAAATATTTGCACTGTTGTATACTTAACAACTAGATGAAACGCTTATTTACATTATTTTATCTTCTCATGTACAGATACACGAAAATGCAACAGTAACTCATTCCCTTATTAATTAAATCAAATTGCATTAACTGATTACTTATTTTCTCAGAGTCTGGCACGTACTAAATCATTTGTTTTAATTTGATAGACAAGACATAGCGAGGGTGTTTGGAGGTAACACGAGTAGAAGGACTGTGAACAATTAATCAAAAAGATATTAAGATGTTATGGAAATTTCATTTAATTTACAATTTCAGGTGACTATTACATAACTTATTAAGAAAATAATTTTCTTTCTCAAATGATGCCCCAGAGATTAAAAATAAGTCGTATTTCCTTCTTTTGAAAATCATTCGTATAGCTTACATGACCTTCGTTCTAAATTACTTTATCTTTTTGGATTATTGTATATGAAACAAAGTTAATAATTTGGCATTTCTAGCCGAATGTGTTTCACCAGGTTTTCTGAAAGTAAATACTGGTTATTAGATTTGTTAATATCGGCTGGCTGGCGGCAAGGCGTGAACAATTACTTTTGTTGGTAACACAATTTTCAAATGATTTCAGTCAAACGTTCACAAAAGGTTGTTACGAAGATGACCGATTTACAATTAGACAGCCGGGCTGTATAACAAAATTGTTGTTAGCACCATATACAAACTACACACCTGAAAATGTCTCAAAAATGCTACCTTTGACAATTTAGTTACTGGTGGTAATAATAATTTTTATATTGCATTTCACCTAAAAATGAAACGCGTTGCAACATCTGAGATGATTGAAATACTATGAGATGATTGAAATACTATTGAAAAACAAATCTAGTACTTAGTTAATAATGATATTTGAATCCTTCCAGAAAAGTTCCCTCGAGAATCAGTTCGTGTACACTATTATTACATAAATTTATTTTGCGAACAAGTGCATTAATATCTTTTTACAGAAAGCATACAAATCCTAACTAAACATTGCTAACACCTCTTTATATAGCTCAATTGTAAAGAAAAATGTACGGATTATTTGGTCATTATTGTCCTGTTTTAGGAAATATTTTGAATACACATCCCTTCAAATAATTGATGTTTCAAAGTATCACGAGGATCTTGAAAAAAAACCTTCACGAAGATTTTATACAGTGTAATGAAGCTATTACGTTTAACATACGTCATCTTGATCCTCAGGCATCAGATCATGAAAGAAATATTGATAGATGATTCATATCGGCATACAATTATACATTTGTCTTGTTATAGTATCAAATGATAGAAATAGGTGATAAAATGCTATGTAATAGTTATAGTATAGCGACGAGACTGTAATGTGAAATGTATCATGTCCTGGGGCGACATCGAAGGTGTTCTTGTCTACAGACAATGATCGGGCAGTAAGAACGAGAACACTTTCCGTAGAGGAAACCCACAATGCAGTTCAAAGTAATGATATTACCATAATTATAACAGTCGAGTTCGATATACTATAAATATTTTATGGCATAATGAATAGAAATAAGAATCTTTATTAGACATGAAATTTTAATATAATTATAAAATTTTATTCTTTAAATAAATTACCCCACTCGGGACCTCGTACATGTATGAATTTCTCTTGTTGTAAACTCAAAACGTGACAGCGATGTTCCCAATTGCTTTGATGACCACAGACAGAGAAAAAACGTTGCTGTAAAGGAGTTTTGAATCCGCTAGTATTACCCTAACAGTTGTTTGATTAGGATTTTTAATCACACGACTAAAGATAGTTTTAAAATTTATTCTAATGAAAACGATCGATTTAAAGAAAAAACTGTATACAGACTGTGCTTCATAGCATTAAATAACAGGGAAATTGGTTAAAACGTTTAAAAACGCGTATGCTAAACTGATATATATGTTATTTATAAGTTGAGTTTTGTCCTATAGTGATCAAAGGGGGAAAAATTAAATCCTCATTAAAAGTATACTAAATTTAATGAGTTAAAAAGAACAAAGAAAAAAATAAAAATCCTAACCACACGATAATTCTTCTTTGCCATATAAAGGGTTTGCATTGTGGTATACTTAACAATCATAGGTATAAACTAGATAAAACGCTCATTTACATTTATGTACAGATACACGAAAATGCAACATTACTCATTTTCTCTATCAATTAAATCAAATTGCAGCAACAAAACAAAATAACCAATTACTTATTTTGTCAGAGGCTGGCACGTACTTCATTATTTGTTTTAATTTGACAAGAAATAGCGAGGGTATTTGAAGGTTACACGAGTAAAAGGACTGTGAGCAATTATTCCAAAAGATACTAAGACGTTATTGAAATTTCAATTAATCTATAATTTACGGTGAATGATGTTGCATATTATTGTATAACTTATTAAGTAAATAATTTTCTATCGCAAATGATGCCACAGAGATTAAAAATAGGTCACATTTCCTTCTTTTGAAAATAATAGGTATAGTTAACATGACATCCGTTCTTAATTACTTTATCTATTTGGATTACAATGTATGAAACAAAGCTTACTAAATTTCTAACCAAAGATGTTTCACAAGGTTTTCTGAAAAATTCTTATTAGATTTGTTAATATCATCGGGTTGGCGACAAGACGTAAACAATTTCTGTTGTTGGTAACACACTTTTCAAATGATTTCAGCCAAAGCGTTCCAGCCCTTTTCACTCAAATCTGGCTAAGAATCGCACAAATAATCGGGTCCAATCTAACTTGATTTGCCCTTTTTAAATGTTATTGATTTGTGTAAGAATTCAAATTTTATGTTTTAAGACTTTTTAACCTCAGCGGAGCTCCTTTTATGGCAATGCATCCGCTCGTAAGACACACATTGAAACCAAGTTTTTGACAACTGAGAGGTTAAGATCATCACACATCATCCTGTTCCCCAGACAATGCCCCTGTGACTTTTTGTCGCTGCCAAAAACAAAAATTTTCACCTTCTGGAAAGAGATGCTATTCCGGGAAGTCATTTGGTCTATTTATCAGTGTCCGAATTGCAAAGAATGAAATGAGCTTTAAAAGGTTGATTGACCGATTGAAAAGTTATATTAAAAGAGAAGACGAGTATTTAGAAAAATAGAGCACGTTAAAATGACTAGGACTAGATGAAACGAATATAAACATTTTGTACTTCTTAAATTAAAACCAATTTATGTCATAAAAAGTAATTGTTGATGGATATATTTAGCTGTTTTACTTCAAACATTTTATAACTGAAAAGATCATAAAAAGGAATGTGATGTTTTTCAGAATGATATAAATTGCACTGCATCATACAACAAACATTTGAGAGAAGACGAGTATTTAGAAAAATAGAGCACGTTAAAATGACTAGGACTAGATGAAACGAATATAAACATTTTGTACTTCTTAAATTAAAACCAATTTATGTCATAAAAAGTAATTGTTGATGGATATATTTAGCTGTTTTACTTCAAACATTTTATAACTGAAAAGATCATAAAAAGGAATGTGATGTTTTTCAGAATGATATAAATTGCACTGCATCATACAACAAACATTTTGAGAGGAAGACGAGTATTTTTTAGAAAAATAGAGCACGTTTAAAAATGACTAGGAGTTTACTAGATGAAACGAATATAAACATTTTGTACTTCTTAAATTAAAACCAATTTATGTCATAAAAAGTAATTGTTGATGGATATATTTAGCTGTTTTACTTCAAACATTTTATAACTGAAAAGATCATAAAAAGGAATGTGATGTTTTTCAGAATGATATAAATTGCACTGCATCATACAACAAACATTTGAGCTTTCAGCACTGATCATGCTTTACGCCTATGTAAATATAATTTGAAAATGAAATTCATTTATAAAACAAATCAAAACATGCATAGAATATACCAATGTGTGTGTTTTCGCACGCGTGCGGTGTTCGTGCGTGCGTTCGTGACTTTGTGTGTTTTGATAATTAGTTATATTTTGTTACTCATATGATCAATCCGAATTAATGTTTTATTTCAGATATGATAATATAACAGTCTTTCTTTAGAATTATTCTCACAATAAAAATAAAAGATGAGGTTCGGTTCAGATAAATCTTTTATAGAAAATATTACCATAATTTTCAATATTCTGTTGGTTAGTTTTTTTTCTGCTGTATAAACAGTCTAAAAAGTCATTAATGAAATGAGATATGATTCTTTATTTTGTTTATAGTTTCTTACAAAATGTACTTTGAAGTGTACTCATGAAACATTTGATAGTATGAAAATTGAACGTGAACATGAAGTGAATCAATAGGTTGATGTATTTTAACACAGCTAATTTGTTTCATAACTGTATGCTTCAAAATTCAAAAAAAGCAAATGGATGACTAGTTCTGGCTTTCTCTACGTTCTAACTTCAACAATATTTTCTTGCAAATTATCCTGCGTTTAACTTAGTACGTTAAGATGCAATGTACTTTGGCATAACTATTTGGCATAACAACATTGTAGCCTGTTAAATACATCTGTTAGAAATACAGTGATTAAAAATAGAATTTATGATTATATAATTATAATAAGGATTTTATTAGGATGAAATAATAATAAAATAATAAAATTAAATATCATGGTTGAAATAATGATAAAATAATAAAAGTAAAGATCATGGTTAATGTATTTAATAGAGTTAGTCATTAAAGGAATTCACTGAAGAAACGAATCAGAAAAAGAGGTATATAAGGAGAAATTAATTATAAAAAAAAAAATATTTAATTTAATAGACATCAACACAGGTAAAAAAAAGGATAACCTTGAAGTAAAACACACCGTACCACTGCTTAAAGTTCCTACATTTCAGCTAATACTTTCATTTCTCAACTCCAATGTCTTTACCTTTAAAAATACTTTCATTACTTTTTTATATAGAGGTCGCTTAGCAAAAGCCCAATTAATTTCTAGTGATAAGAAATTTTTAAATAGCATTAAAGTTTGTAATCAATCACAGAATTTGTAACCTTTAGAATTTAGCTAGGCAAATTTAACATTTCTTTAAATCTTTAAAATACCTTTGTTTCAAAATACAGATGTAGCTGTTGTTAAGTGTTCTTAGATTATTGTATTTACATTGAATTTCTTACTTGCCTTTAATATCACAAGAACGCGAAAATTTTGTAATTTTTATAAGACATATTTCATGTGTATTGTGTATACAATAATTATATGATAAACCGCACACATATTAAATCTTTCTTTTTGATTTGTATGAACTGATTTGGGAATTTCCACAAATTGAACATGTAAATAATCAATCCATAAAAATATCAGGTACGCCTACAATTCTTTTGAAAAACGCTTTTGTAATTTCATATAGAGAAACGAATCGCAACGGCAAAAGTAAAAGAGCTGCAAGCTTGGTTAAATTCCCGTTTATGGACGGTAGTTGTACGGCTTCAGCAGAGTTAAACATTTAGATATGAAAATGATAAAAATTTGAATTTAAAACGTCTGTAGATGTGTTCATACGGCGGTTATTATGAACCTTTAAAATCCGATTTGTAAGTATGAAAAAAACATTAGATATAAGTTCATGAATCTCTTAGTTTTCAGATTTAAGTTTTTCCATCCCTTTTTCTCCATCTTCTTTTTTATCCAACTCATGGTCCAGAAAATCTTCGGCAAAATTTAAAATTTTGCGCAAAGCCAACAATGCCAGTATATTTATACTTTCGTCGAGCTTTTCTTCTTTGTGGTAGTTCTTTACGGGAAGAACATTTGCAGGGGGTAGTCCGAGGAGTTGCGAGGCCTTTTCGACGTGCTGCTCCACTTCCGGACTCTTAAAGACCAATGACACATCATCTCCGACTTCTTTACAGAGTTTATCTACCTTTGTAAGAAGAATAAGTTGTGGAATTTCTGAAACAGAAACAAAAGAATGTTTAACTATGATTATCACATCGAAGTTGAACTATCGGATTTAAAATCATATGACAAAATATAATCTGAACTTAAGGATGATGGTGTTTAAATTGTTTTGGCAACTAATCTGCAAATCATTAATTTCTGAACGTTTAGCTCTCCACCCGGAGATTACATGTACGTGCGACTGTACTAATAGCTATTATATACCAATTGATATTGTCTCTCAGGTTAGAACGCACATGCTAGGTCTCCTTCACAGACGACTCTTTCTAGAGAGAAGACACATTTTAGTAAAAAATAAATTGAATAAATAGATAAAGACATGAAATTTATTTCAAAAGAGATGTGAAGCATCTCTCATTCTTAGTATTTGAAATATGTTCATTGCTCTAAGATGTTGTTTAAGATATCAATAATAGAAATATAATAAAAATATTCAAAACCACCACCAAACATGCCTGCCGATAACCCTCGGGCAAATAGAATGAAAGTTACGTAAGAAAACAATGTTTTTGTCTTATCTCTAGAGAGTTAGCATTTGACCAAAGCCTCATAGAACTCAGCAAAATAGTAAATACCTTTCTGATTCATTATCCTTTGAAATGCTTTCATTTTTTCAATGATTTTTGGTGTCAAGATCTCCAATGTGCTGGCGTCCAAAACAAAAACAGCACAGTGTATGATGTCATTCGCGGTAGGACTTGCATTAAAACCAGGTGTTTTTGGTGTTATCTGTATTGTTGGATGAAACTGAAAACGGAAAATCAAACATAAAATATAAACAGAACATAATATATATGAAGGGCACTGCTGAAACATTAGTACTTTATATTTTGAAGTAATACAAGACATTGTCTTGATATCATGGCATAAAATTATTGTCAAATTAAATCACAGTTTGTTACTTTTGAAAATAAAAATTTATAATTTGGCAACCAAGTTTATTTTAAATGTAATTTTGCAAGAATTACTAAATAAGATTCTATATATTTATATACAAGTTTAAGTTGATTTTTTTGATACCTGATAATAATTTGGTATGTTACCATCCAGCAAATAGTTACACTCGAATACATCCAGACCCTGGGACTCTTCTAAACCACGTGTGTCACATAACCGGAAGTTCAGTGGCGCCCCTGACTTGACCTTTACCTTGTATGGGGTGAACTGAAGCAGAATTCTCTTGACATTTATTTGATTAATTAAATAAATATACTAAATATAAAAATATGGCAACCACTGTCAGCAAAACAGAATGCATTTTGATCGGGTCAAAGATATTTTCCGGTATAATGTTTGATTGTATCTCACTAACACATAGATGAGTGAGTAACAGTAAAATATCATCCTGAGGAAAATACTGTTACCCGAAGCTTTAGCAGAGGGTTACAGTATTTTTACGAGGAATGATATTTTTATGTAAGTCTCAAACCTATGTTATTATTTCATTACCTCGAACAAATACTTCATTCGGAAACAATTTATAGAGGATTTATATTTCAGATTTTTACTAAATATATATTTATTATATAGAGGATATTTGTTTAGTTCAGTGTAAGATAGGAATATATTTCACCGAGTGAGCACCAAAAGGTATATTTCACGAGTGGCGCAGCCACGAGTGAAATATGAACTTTTGGTGTTCACAAGGTGAAATATATTTCGATCTTACACTAAACTAAACAAATTTTCTTTTTATTATATGCAAAGAAACGTTTTAAAAAGACATTAAACCTAATACTGAATGAAAAGCGCGCCAAATAATAATACAACGTGACGTCATTTACAACGTCACGTCATTAAGTTGGTACCCAGTACTGTGCACGCTGGTATATCAGTGAAACAACGTAAGGGGCTTAAATTCAAAACAGTGAAATTATCAAAGTGGTAATTTCACTGTTTTAAACAGTGAGATTACCAGTTTTATATCACTGATATATTTCTATAAACCACCGAAAAGCATGTAATAAACTATTGAATTTACTGTTACACTTCAATTAACAGTAAGATATCATTCTCACATTGGTCTTTTGGAAATAAACAACTCAAAAATAGTGAAGAGTAATAATAAAGAATGGTGTATGTGGATAATATATAAATATGATCTTGATTTACTACACATATAGTGATTGGTGTATTTATGTTTAAAAATGAATTTCGACAATTTGTGCTCAAAGTCTGGATATGAAAATTAATAATTGTATGTGAAAGTGTTTGATAATACACATACCTTAAGATATGATCTAACCAAACACCTACGTTGAAATTCATACCATAACAGTCATTCTGTATGCGATACGTACAGTTATCGGGTTTTAAGGTTTTCACTTTCTTTATGGTTACATCAAGAAAGAATGATACTTTGTTTTTTCAAAGCGCTACATTTACTTATTAATGCATTTGTCTAACCATTAAGTATAGACGACTTCGTTAAAAATTCTTGGTCCAAATATTTTCAATACTCACAGCAGTCGTAAGGCTTTGTTCTGCGCTACCACTACGCGCTTTCTGTGTAATTCGACCTCGAAATATCGAATTGATAGTGTTGAAAAAACTCGACTTTCCTGCACCAACTGGACCAATTATCAAAATCCGGGCATCTGTCACTTTCAAATCAGGTATTGGTTTGAATGATACAATATCCTCCGTAAGTTCATTTAAAAACTGAAAGAAAACCAAACGTGTTGTCGAAACAGTATGATACCTACACAAATAATAAAGTACAAGAAACGGTTTCGAGATATCTCAAATCATGCTTTACAATATTTTTGTAAGCAGTTTATCAATTTTGCCAAATGAAATGATGTATATTTTAGAAATAAGTAGATTTAATTTTTCAAAAAAGTAAACTTCTTCATAAGTTAATCGATCATGGATTAACTATTTGCTTTGTTTAATCGTTCTTTAGTAAATCAAAGAAACCCTCCAATCAATACGGCAAGGTAGACCACAACAGTATATTTTTACTCATCTCTTTCTATATAAGTTTCAAATACGAATCATCGCGAGTACGCACAATATTGCCTGATAGAAGCCCTTAATATAAAACTTGTTGTTTTGAATACACACATGACCTCACCAGCCATATAAACAGATTAAGAAGCTTATAATTTAAAATTACCTGTTCATTCCAGCTTTCAGTCTTACGCCATGGTTTCAAGTTCTCCTGCTTGATAGGTTTTGACCTCTTCCCATCTTGATAAGATATGTTTTATTATGTTTTACGGAAACTGAAGATTTTTTTCAACTTAACATACTAACGACGTATGATATAATAATAGACATCATCAAAATCACCATTAGCATGCTAACACCATCGTATGGATAGTTAAACCTTAGTATTTTTAATTAGTTATGAATTTTAATGGAGTTTAGGCGAATATCCGTGAATAGTGAATAAGGAATGTTATCAATTTAGTGTCTAGTATTTGTTATTAGTCATATTTTAAGAAAAGGGACAGTTTGAAAAATAATATGTACAGAAACAATTGATATATGAGAAATCGAAATTGTTTAAAATTTGAATATACCTAGCTACCTGTAATTTCTGTTTTGCAAGGTATCAACAATTTGCATGTATAAAAAAAGATAAAACACAGCTTACCCTCGACTTTATAAACCTCTAACTCGGTGACGTTCTTGTTACCATTATTAATCTGGTTTGCAGTAACACCTTGATTGTCGTAGGAATGCCCAATGTCCATTTGACCATTGAGAACAAAGAAGGTGCCTGAGCTATATACTGTGTTTTGAAAGGTAAATAGGTCATAACCATTAACATAACCAAAAAGTGGACCGTAAGATGAACCACAGAATAGAGCATGGTTAGAATTTCCAGATTTTATCGGAAATTTAGTACGTTTATCATTCCCATTAAATCGTAACTGGTACATGAAAGCAGAAGTGTCGTTAGTCCAGTCGCCACTACTGTTCCAGCTTTCTTGTACATAACCACCATACACCGATCCTTGTGGGTTATACAACACTGTGACTGTAGGTCCCTGATTGTCACATTTCTGGTGGAACGTTGTAGAGACGCACCCATCTCTTGTAATGGCGTAGAGAAGTTTAAATGTTTTAGGACCTGTACCTATCCATTGCTCCAGCTGGTCCATATCATTATCTGTTAACTTCCCGTCCATTTTGGTACAATATGTAGACTGAAATGAGCGTTCTGTTAATTAATTACCACAAGTCATTTATTTTATATTATCAAAATTTGATTTGAATTCTTTTGAAACTATTATGATTTAAAAGGTTAGTGTAAAGATGGCAACAATGTCAACAGCAACGTCATTCAAATTATTGTTTAGTTAACAGCATATATACCTCTTCATTTTACTGTATTTGTTTACAATTGTTAGTCTTCTGATAATGATACCGTAATTTTAAAGACGTTTTCGGTAGTTTTCTGTGCGCATCGTTATGCGCTTCCAAGAAAGATAATCACGGATAATTACTCTTCAAATGAAGGTCAAGTTAAATAGTACTCGGATAAGTGTTTAAATTTCGGCTATAAGCAAATAATGAGTAAATAATACAGAATAGATATTTCTAAATGTTCAAAAGGAGATCGGTTCAAAAGAATAAGAGGTCGTTTAGACAACATCACATAAAGGATTTCTCCAAGCATTAGTACGACAGCATTGATGATAATTCTGCGCGCGTTACCCCACCCACTTGTGGTATAGTGACGAACGTGCGTCGCGACTTGATTACTGGCAGACAACTGGGCAAAGAAGTTTAAAATGATATATTTTAAAAGTGTTGAATAAAAAAACAAAATAAATATCTAAGAAATGTTCCGAATTTCATTATTTTCTTTGTAAATTTCTGAATACTTGCTTTCTGTTCGGGTATGTTAGTCGAGTGAAAAAAATAATATGGCCCTAGATATGTTTTAAAAAGATATTCAGTATCATTTACTTAATATAACATCAAAAGAAAAAGATTTTTTTATTACAACATGTTTTTGTTGTATATTTGACAATACATTTAGTATAACACTGATATTTCTTAAGAAAGGGTTGTAATTTTGACAGTTGGCATATGCGGTAACCATGGAAACTGCCCGTTTACAAAAAACTAACACGTCAACATATATATTTTATTTCTTTTTTTGAATCCACCATCAAATGTTACTTGATATATCAATAATGTAGAAAATTCTATAAAAGAAATTTCTTGATAGCTTTAATTTTTTACAGAATTCATGTTTATTTTTCTCATTTTTTGTTTAGTTAAAAAGCATGAAAACTTATTTTTTTAAAGAAATATGTTCCAATTATCGTTTGTTTTATACAGAACCCTAAGATAAAGCAAGCTTTGTATAAAATTATGTTTATTGTGAGTGTACTCGTAATAAGCTATTTTATACATTATTATAACACAGTTTGGCTATTTTGACAATTTTGAGATATACGGTTACCATAGAAACTGCCATTTTTCAAAAAATCCAACACGCCAACATAATTATATTTTTCTTTTTCTTTTTGGATTTGTCATTAAATTTTACACAACATACAAAAAAATAGAAAATCCTATGAAACACTTTTTTCAATATCTCTAATTATTCTCAGAATTCATGTAATTTTTCTCATTTTTTGTTCGGTTGAGGAACATGGAGAACTCATGTTTTAAAGAAATATGTTCAGATTATTATTTGTTTCATACAGAATCATTAGATAAGATTGTCTTTGCATAAAACAATGCTCGTTGTGTGTTTTAAGCTATCTTATACATTTTCTATTCGTTATAACACAGTTAGGCTATTTTGACAGTTTTTAGATATACGGTTACCACGGAAACTGCCATTTTACAAGAAATCCAACTCGTCAACATATATTTTTCTTTTTATTTTTAAATTCGTCATTAAATTTTACTCATCATACAAAATTTTTAGAAAATTCTATGAAAGGATTAATTTTTCATAAAACTGTAGAAAATGTCTTTAAGTCGAAGAAGTCTCTTTTTACTTAACGTCATTAATTAAGTAACGAAATTGCATTAAAGTTATATTACGCATTTTCTCAGATATTTTTGGTTCTGTTCAAGGTTACATAATGTGCATTTTACGTACATACACCGATCTACGGAAGCGGGCTCGACAAAAATGAGCATTATGTTACTTCATTTATAGTTATTTTAAAAAACAAAAACAGAATTATGTCGATAAGCTTGGAAAAAGCAAATTTGATTTAACCAAAGTGTTTCAGAAAATATAACAGCAGAATTTAATAGTTTTAATCACAGGATAGCAACGGGTTTAGCTATTAGCCCCTAAAAATGATAAACATTTTATTTCTTAACAATTTATTTTCTTTATATACTGTTACAGTTTCAAAAATGTATTCATTGACCATATAACTGAACCGACTTTAACTTCTTTTGCACAATTTTAATTTAATACAGTTTTTAGTGAATTGAAGTCAAAACACCACTTCATTTACACTTGGCAACTTTTATGACAAATTATCACACATCCAGTGCTACATTCCTAAGGTGATTAGTATTGTCCAAATGGTTTATTGTCCCTTTAAGATAACCGAATTTGAGCTACACGCATCTGGTACGTCAGTTGTCATCGACTATAACTGCTGTTTTTAGATAAAACTTATCATAAAAATGAATTGTCAGTCATATTTTCTACTTTCGCTTTTAAACGATTCAATATCTTCTTCGATTATTTATATACTTTGTTATTTGAACGAAGATAATAATTTAAACACAGATAAAATTAAAATTAATATACATGTACATGACTATGAACTGTAAAAATGGTACAAATATAATTTATGCAAATAAAAAGTACAAACCACTTAGTCTGCTTTATCTCCTACAAATAAATGATCACTGTACATAATATGTGCAACGTAAACTATTTTAAATGTGTGATTATTGTAAGGGTTCTGTACTTACATAAATTAATACAATTATGCAAAATTCAATAATACTACAATGTCTCTCCATGTCTCTGCCCAACGTTTGTAATTAAAAGAATCGGCAAAAGAAGACGAACATACTGTAAGAAAAAGTGGGTGTATATTATACTTTTTAGATAGTAAAACAGGGCCGAAAGTTTGGCCCTTTAAACACTGAATTGTACTCAAACTAAAGGCTGTTGTACTCTTGTTCAGCTATATTGTGTGATTGTATCGTCAATATTGTTGTCTCTATAAAACTGTAGCCAAAACAAAATGTCCTCAATTCATTTCATCACCGCCCGGTAAAAATTTGTTACAAATTAAAAATGCGTCCTTGAACAAAACCGGAGTATCACATTCTCAAGAATGAATTTTTGTTTGTTTCGTTTCAATTTAATTAAAATATTTCATCGGTAATGAAGTCAGTAATTTCGTCTGTTTTAAATCAAGAGTCTGGGTATGAATTGATCGATGGTCAGTATCGAATACTTATTTATTGACCTAATTGCAGAACGTTAATATTTTCATTTTCCAAAAATCGCGTATTTCTATAAATAGATACGACATAATTATGGAAGGTCACCTGTGCCAAAATAATAGTGTTAATTGTAGTTTTAAAATCATTTCATGTACATGCGTTTATTCAACTATTTTAGAAATTAATTGATGTCCCAAATCTTCAAAATTCTTACATATAACAACTTTGGCAACTCAAACAGAAAGATACGTAAGAAAGGGTAATTATTTCACTCAAAATTAAATCTTAAATCGTTTTTCTTTTGTGCGATTCTTATCCTGATTAAGCGTTTTTCGTTTTTAGATTATTTTGTACAAAATTGAAGATTATTTTTGAAAAAAGTAATTTAAATATGTTATTTCACCATATAAATCTCGAAAAAAGATTTGTTTTATAATAACATCAGACAATGCTGCTCTCTTGCTCGGATATAGTCCGTGAAATTGTGAAGAAAGTTTGCTGATTGTTATGTTCCTTATAAGCTTTAATCATTCGTAGCGGACAATTATAAAACATGGCGCCTTTCCAATATTTTTTAAAATAAAAGTGAAAAAAACGCAGTGCTTCCTTCTTATTTCTTTATTCATTAACTGATTAAAAAATCGTTCGAAAGAAATATTTTTTTCACAAACTTTCTATGTATCTCTTCAAATAGAAATATTTTTTTTTCAAAGTTTATCTCTTTTTTTCATACGCAAAGCACACTATGAACTTGTTAAGGAAAAAACATTTCCTACCCCTTTAGATATAGATAGCAAAAATAAAATAAAAAAGAGTAAACATAATTTGAGTTACCCAATCTCTGTAAGTAACTGGGTAGAAATATTTAGTGATGAAAAAATTAGTGCACTAATTATGCATTTTAACGCCAAAATGATTGTGATCGATAATCATAGATTTCGTCGTCTTTTTCTATATTTTTTTCTGAAGTATGATTTTATTTTGATATATCCAGTAATGCAAATAAAATAATAAAGCAGTTGATAAGCTGATTTAGTTAACCATATATAATGTGGTATAATTTAATTAAATTACAACACTGGGTGAAATATTGTTATAAGGAACTGTCCTTAATCCAAGAATTCAATGCAATTATCAGGTATGCTCGAATGATTATTAGTACAAGAAAATAGTACATTGTAGATGGTTTTTCTACGATTCAATTATTGTTGCGCCTAACAATTATTTAAACATTTACAATATGTAGATGGTTTATCTTTGTAGATGTTGTTTACACAACATAACGCATGACCTCTCTGGTACCAAACATATCGGTAATACCGTAATTTCCACTTTTGATTACGTAGAAGACTCTATGATGGGCAGTTGGCCAGAATTGACTTAATTTCCGTCTTATGTCTTTCTTTGTCTGGTCCTTGTTGGTGATATCCGTGTGTCTCTGTCTTCCTTAAAGACATTGACAATGTTTTGGTCTTTTGGTTTTACAGTCGAACTTCGTTCGCTCGAACTCGGAGGGCCTGTGCAAATTTGTTCGAGAGATCGGTAGTTCGAGCCAACCGAGGTTGAACTATTATTACATAGAACAAAGGCCTCAAGGTTTTCAAACTTACATCGGTCAAATGATAAATACGTCAATATAATTGTTTGCTAGTACATTCATTTGTTGAATACGTCCTAGTAAGAATTATTATCCTATTGAAAACAGATTTAACGGTCACTGTGTTAATCTATATTCATGCATATTGTAATTGGTTGGGTTCAATTGGGCGATCATTATCCAAACTGTGAACAATGTTCAAAATATATTTATATGTTTATTATGGGATGAATTTTATTTTAAACAATGCATTAATGAAATATTAACAAAAGAACATTTTACAGCAGCATATTTTTGTAGTCATTTACTAAAATAAACACACGTACAAGTATCATTCTATAAATAGATTACACTGTTACAATTCACATTACATGATCCACGGTTGTAATTAAAGCCGTCCAGGTAAACGTCATTTATTTATTGACTTTTGCGCATTTCAGGGGTTATTTTCTTTTTATTATTACTAAAGACGGCAAATATACAATTTTATCATAACAAACAAATCGGTTTCAACACCTTTTAATTTGTATCAATTAACCTTAATTGCCCTTGTCACCATCACGAGGTGTTAAAAACATGTGTCGCCGGCTGTCAATTATTTAGAACATGTCGACCCGCAACTTTTGTTGTCTGTTTGTGTTCGACCGAAAAGGTGTGATTTACACTATATTTCTTCCGAAGGGACCAGAGATCAGGTTCGAGAGTTCGAGCGATGGGTGTTCGAGCGATCCGAGGTAGAACAATATATATTATATAGGAATTTTGCCGGGACTGGGCGATGAGTTCGAGCGAAGGGAGGTATTCGAGCGATCCGAGTTCGAGCGAACGAAGTTTAACTGTATATGAATATACGGTTTTATATCAATAAACATTATCATCTCATTTTACATTTTCATTTTTTGTTACCATAGCGACTGTTAGAATTTCGCGTGGAGGGGAATCATTTTATTTACACTGTCTCCTTTAGAGGGATATTCAGGCAAAATAATGACAAAAATATTAAAATGATCTTATGTACTCAAATCACTCTAAAATGGCATTTCGTAAAGTTCCAGCATGAATTTCTGTTTAAATTCTATATATTTTGGGTTTTAAGCGTAATTATATCTATATATGTTGAACAAAATTTAGACGCCAATAGAATCACCGAATAGTTTTAAAACAAGTCAGGTGACTTGAACAAACCCTTTAAGTGACAATAACAGATACTGTGGATATTCTTTGATTAAAACCAATCCAAGTCTTTCATTTGACATGTTCTTTAACGTTTACAGAGTTTTTTATATGGAGAAAAGTGTTGTTCCTTTGATCGATTACTATATTCATTTTGAGGGCATTTACAGAATAATGAATGAAGAATTCAAAACTAAGAAATAAAATTTTGCCTGTGTCTCCCTTTAAAAAGAACATGTTTCAATGGGGATGTTTAAAATTTTTTTCCAGTTTATGTTACATGTTGAATTTTCCTTAAGCTGGTAGCTTGCAAATACCACTATTGTCCACGAGAAGGCTTTATCAAACCGAGTCCCAACAGTGCTCCCATAAGTGCTTATGTCTGCTGGTCGTTCCATCGCGACGCTCTTCTATGTTCTTCAGGCAATGTCTTGTTGATTGCTACATGCTTATTGTAGTGACACTTTTGTTATTTCTTATTTTTGTCATCAACAGTAAGTTTCATCCTTTCCCCTCTTTTTATCTCCCTCAATCTGTCCACTAGCCATTTACCCTTTCTGTTATCTTTTTGGTTGGTTGGTTGTCTTTGTTACCCTGCAGGTTTGTATGGTTTCTTTTTTGAAATATTTCTAACATCTACCCTTCTGTTCTTTGCTCTTGTGCCCTCTACTGTTTTTGCTTCTTGTCCTTCTTAATCCCTGCTGATAGCCCCGTATTTCTGGTTGTGTTGGGGGATTCGTTCATTGTATACCACACCCTTCCTTGTTGATCTTTGATTTCATATTCTAGCATGGTCAATTCTAGTAAACCGTTAGTAAAATTTTGTGTTGGAAATTAATTTGAAAACATATTCTCAATTGTTTATTGGTAACAATTATTTATCCATGAAATAATTAACATTTCAATATTTTACTTTGTGTTATATTTTTTTTGTTCGTATATGCTTAATGATGCATGAAAACCAAATCAATGTCGATATTTTTAAAACGTTATCTTCAACATATCTAACATATCTATTTGTTCAGTGTAAATGGTCTTTGGATTACAAAGGAACCATTATTTACCATCTGAGATGATTGAAATACTATGAGATGATTGAAATACTATTGTTACACAAATCTATTACTTAATTTTGTGTGATATTTTAATCCTTCCCGAATAGGTTCCCTCAAGAATCAGGTCCATGCATACTTATATTACATGAATTTATTTTGCGAACAAGTGCATTAATATCTTTTTTACAGAAATCATACAAATTCTAACTAAACATTGCTAACATCTCTTTATATTGCTCACTTGTAAAGAAAAATGTATAGATTATTTGGTCATTATTGTCCTGTTTTAGGAAATATTTTTGAATACACATCCCTTAAACTAATTGATGTTTCAAAGTATCAAGAGAATCTTAAAAAAGCCTTCACGAAGATTTTATACAGTGTAATGAAGCTATGGCGTTTAACATACGTCATCTTGATCCTCAGGCATCAGATAATGAAAGAAATATTTAAAATTGATTCATAGCGGCATACAATCATCATTTGTTTTGTTTTATATAGTATCAAATGTTAGAAATAAGTTATATTTTTGGTGCAAAAATGCTATGTAATAGTATAGCGAGAAGACTGTTACGCGAAATATATCATGGCCTGTGGTGACATCAAGGGTGTTTCTCTACATAAATTGATTTAGGCCTTAAGGTCAAGTAAACTTTCAAGATGCAGCCTAAAACCATGATGCTTCATATAACACTCGAGTTCGCTATACTATAAATGCTCTATGGCATGGTGAATAGAAATAAGAGTTTTGATTAAACATGAAATCTTAATATAATTATACATTTTCTTTCTTTAACTATCCCACTCGGAACCTCGGTATCTCTTTGTGGTACATAACTGAATTTTATTTTTCTTATTGTAAATCACAAAATGTGACGGTCAATTAGAAATATGGTGGATGCTCCCGGTTGGTTGGAACCACAGACTCAGAAGAAAAAACATAAAGTAACTATGACACGCTAGTTTTACGCTAACAGTCGTTTGATTTTTAATCACACGGCAAAAGAAGGATTTCAAAATTGATTTGATTCACAGAAAATAGTGTATACAGATTGTGCCTCATAGCACAACATTACAGAAAAAGTGATTAAAATGTTTAAAAATAAGTAAAAACTATACTAATATATATCAATGCTAAAAACAAAACAAAAACAAAACTGTTATATATAAGTTGAGTTTTTTCCTATATGGATGAAAGGGAATGATTAAATCCTCATTGAAAGTATATTAAATTCAATGGGTTAGAAAGAAGATAGAAATATTTAAAATTTCTAAACCATACGATAATTCTTCTTTTCCATATTGAGGGTTTGCAATGTGAACTATAAATATTTGCATTGTTGTATACTTAACAACTAGATGAAACGCTTATTTACATTATTTTATTTTCTCATGTACAGATACACGCAAATGAAACAGTAACTCTTTTCCTTATCAATTAAATCAAATTGCATTAACTAACTAATTTGATAGACAAGAAATAGGGGGGGGTGTTTGGAGGTAACATGAGTAGAAGGACTGTGAAAAATTAATAAAAAAGATATTAAGACGTTATGGAAATTTCATTTAATCTACAATCTCAGGTCACTATTACATAACTTATTAGGTAAATAATTAACTTTCTCAAATGATGCCCCAGAGATTAAAAATAGGTCATATTTCCTTCTTTTGAAAATCATACGTATAGTTTACATGACCTTCGTTCTAAATTACTTTATCTATTTGGATTATAGTATATGAAACAAAGCTAATAAGTTGGCATTTCTACCCGAATGTGTTTCACCAGGTTTTGTGAAAGTAAATACTGGTTATTCGATTTGTTAATATCGGCGGGCTGGCGGCAAGGCGTGAACAATTTCTTTTGTTGGTAACACAATTTTCAAATGATTTCAGTCAAACGTTCACAAAAGGTTGTTTCGAAGATGACCGATTTACACTGAGACAGTCGGGCTGTATAACAAAATTGTTGTTAGCACCATATACAAACTACACACCTGAAAATGTCTCAAAAATGTTACAAGACAGCTTTCTGGGTGGTAATAATAATTCACCTAAAAAAGTGAAACGCGTTGCAACCCTTTTCACTCAAATCTGGATAAGAATCGCACAAATAATCATATCGAATCATATTCTGGGTGTATTTCCTCATGTGCAGATTTTTTCTTTTTAAATGCTTTACATGATTTGTATAAAAATTTTAAAATTTTATGTTTTAGACTTTTGACCTCAGATGAGCTTAATTCCATGGCTAAGCACCCGCTCGTAAGACACACATTGTAACCGATTTTTTGAAGACCATCACACATTATCCTGTTCCCAAGACTATGCCCCTGTGACTTTTTGTCGCTGCCTAAACAAAAAAGTTTCATCTTCTAGAAAGAGATGCAATTACAGAAAGTCATTTGGTCTATTTATCAGTGTCCGAATTGCAAAGAATGAAATGAGCTTTAAAAGGCGAATTGAGCGATTGAAGAATTATATTAAAAGAGAAGACAACAGAGCAAGTTAAAAAGACCGCTGATTATCTTAAAAACTATTTATCACAAAGTCTTCATATTTCACATAGTGATTGGCCATAACAAGTAAATGACCCCTATTCATTTTGTGGTCACATGGTCAAAGGTCATAGGGGCCTTAAATGTTAGAATGGTGTCGCTGATTATCTTGAAAAGTATTCATTACAAAGTTTTTATTTTGCACATAGTGATTAGTCATAACTTGTTGATGACCCCTAATGATTCACTAGGTCAAAGGTCAAGGTCACAGGGACCTTGAATGGTTGTATGTTTTTAACTTATTATCTTGGTTTCTATTATCACAAAGTCCTAATATTTCACAATTTGATTGGTCATATAACTGGTAGATGACCCCTATTGATTTTGGGGTCACCAGGTCAAATGTCAAGGTCAAATTCCATACGTAATTGAATGCTTTCCGCTCACTGTCTTGGTAACTATTTTTCACAGTCTTCATATTTCACATATTGATTGGTCATAACTAGTAGATGACCCCTGTTGATTTTGCGTCACCAGGTCAAAGGTCAAGGTCACAGGGTCCTATGATTTCAGCTCATTATCTTAAAAGCTAATTATCACAAAGTAATTCATATTTCACATAGTGATTGGTCATAACTAGTAGATGACCCGTATTGCTTTTGGTGTCACTATTTCAAAGGTCAAGGTCACAGGGGCCTTAATTGTCAGAATGGTTTCCTCTTATTATCTTAAAAACTATGCATCACAAAGTCTTCATATTTCACATAGTGAATAGTCATAACTAGTAAGTGACCCCTATTGATTTTGGGTCACTAGTTCAAAGGTTAAGGTCACAGTACCCTTAAATGTCAGAATGGTTTCCGCTGATTATCTTGAAAACTATTTATCACAAAGTCTTCATATTTTTCTTTTTTCCATAACTGAAAACTTCCATGTACCCATTTATGGCAAGTTTCTATAACGAAATAGTCAATGTCTAGAAAGGGAGGCATATGTGTCGTTCGACATTTCTTGTTTATATTTGGTTTCACATGTTACAATTTAGGAGTATCATTTATAAATATCCCACATACCCATAAAAGAATTTATTATTGAATTTATACGCATTTTTAACCTCCTCTGAATTCAACGATTGGCTGATTCTTGGATATTTATAAAAAAAATAGCTTTGAAAGTTATGTTGTATAGTTAAGTACATCTAGATGTTTTGAAGTAATTTATTTATGCCAAGGTATAAAATGCACAATAAGTGATTTTAAAAGAATGTAATGGATTCAATAGTACGGATAGAAATAATTTACTAATTATGTGCAGTTTATTTACTATAATGTATCGAGTTTTAAAGCGTGGCTGTAGATATTGTGCATATTGCACCTTCTTTGTTAATGGTTTAGTATACAAACTAAATGAAACGCACATATAAACAATTTGTACTTCTTAATACAACCAATAACTGTCAGGAAAAATAGAAAAAAATAGAAAAAAGTAATTGTTGATGGATATATTTAGCTGTTACACTTAAAATAGATGACGAAATTAAATTGTGACTGTAAGCTATGATAGTAGCATGTACTTTATCAATCTGTTTTATCATTATTACCATTAAACACATGTTTAAATGCCATTGAAGCGGGGGTGTTTGGAGGTAACAAGAGCTCCGAGTCTATAATGCATATTATATTGGGAGAAAAATAAATGTAGCAGAAAATTCCAATTAATTTACTATGTTGAGAATAACGCAGCATTAGTGTGCAGCAATGAGATTTTTTATCATGATAACACTTGTGAAACAAAGCATGCACATGCCTTTGGTCATAACTATATAACGTCTTTTACCAAGGAAATCTCTGATTTGGCTGCCATTTGTATCTAACTGCGTGTCACGTAACAATAAGGATTCAGCCGTTCTTGTTGTAAGAAGCTAGAAAAAAGGTAACAAATGCCACCATTTAATAAAATGCTAGTATATTTTCTACACAGCAATATATTAAGAAATTAAATTTATCAATACAAATAGTGTCATAATCTTTACCTTTTCGTTTCTTCACTTCGACATTGAAACAACATAATCAGCTGCAAATTCATTTTTAATGTTTTGTATTGTAGAAAACCTGTACACCTACAGAATTTACCTGTTTATACTATGTTTCTTAATAGCCCCTGAACATTTGTTTGTTGTTTTGTTGACCAGGACAATTCATTTTAGTTTGTGAAAGCAAACCATTGTACAGTAACTTGACTTATATTCAAGGATATACATCACTATAAATGTATACTAAAATATCAAAGATGAATGCATGAAACGTGAATGCTTATTTCAAAAGTTATGATGATTGGAACTGGATTTTCTACGTTGAAGCTTATATCGATCATCTAACATTAGACTACACATAAAAACAAGGTATTTGTTTAAGCAAATATAAACAAATATCAAATATGGATTCATTTGTGTAATATGAAGGCTGAATCATTTTGATAGAATTATGATTAAGGTTATTCATTTAAAAGGATATATATTAGTATTTATACATAAATGAAGGTTGTTGTTTTATAAGATTTGATCAGGTCTCAAGCTTTTTATAGTTTTTTTTAAAACAATGGTTCAATTTGACCGTCATTGTTGAAGTTTCCTTTGTCTTAATCAAATGCAAAAATAATGATGAACATTTATGAAAGTTATATATTTTTCTGATAGTTTTTTTCTAATGAGTAAAGGGGCTTTCATTTAACATGTAATTTACAAAGATTATTTTTAGAAACATACTTCTTACAACATTATACATTAGTATATATGTCGTAACATTTTATAACTTAATAGCCGTGGAAAGAACAAATATTATATTTTATTCTTTGACATTAAATATAACCTTAAATGGTTCCATTTGACCTTCCAGTATACTTTATATAGGACTATGTACCATCCAATACAAGTATATTGTAAATTTGAATCTTAAAAAAACTTGAAAGCGTCTTGCGAAAACGCATCTGACTGTCGTTCATGATCAGTATATTTTAATCCGTCAAACCATGATATGGTATCACGTCACGTTTTTCATTTCCTTTATTTGATTCGATATAGAATAACCAGATTTTAAAACACTAGACATATACCCCAATACAGATTAAGAAATCATATTAGACTCGCCTAGCGGCTTATCATGTTTGGTTCTTTCAACTGTGCACTCGTCATAAGATTCACGTGTTGTTCAGATCAATGTTAAATTACATAAAGATAATATCATATGTTGTAAAAAATGTTTAAAACTATGTACTTATTTACAGTAAGTAAGCAAGACATACAATGATCTGGTTTTTGTCATTTCATTGATATCTAGGGTAAAATCAAAATAAAGATGAATTTGCTCTGCTTCAAATTCGGAACAGTTTCTCTAATTTTAAGAATTGTCAATAAAAAAATACTAAACTTGCGCCACTAACAGAATCGAGTCTAGTCAGAGAAGGATTTTGCTTCACTGTAAACTGTTGGCAAAGGTCAGTTACTTTTGGTTCTGGGAGGGTCAGAGTTAATTCCTTTATGTGTTTAATGTGTAGTGTCTTTAACGCGCAAAATAAAAAATATAACTGAATTGATCATCGTTCTAGAATATCATCCTTTTGCATTAATTCAAGGCTTATAGAATTTGTTATTCGCATCATGTCTTAATAATTTTATGCACTATATCTTGAAAAAATAATTATTCATATACACTATAATGTATGGTAAACTATATTCGTAGATAAAACAGCTTTATTGAAATAAAGTAAACAATAATAACAAATTCACTGTATAAAAATGCAATGAAAGTATTTTTTGTCAGGTAAATATCTAGAAAAAAGTGATCCCTCGGAAGCATTGAAATCAGCAAAATTAGACTCTGTTTGATTGGGTCTGTACATTAAGGATAATGGAAAAATGCAACATCCCTCACGCTCCCTAGACATATTAGTTGAGAAATGAAAATAAGGGCTGAACTATAGTAACATTAAACAGTAGTAAGGATGTATTTTGTTATATTTCAAGAAGGTTATTTTTAACCTGTGATAATGAAAAGAAATAAATTTTTATAATTAATTTCTCCTGATACAATTTTTTGTATTGTCACACTGTATTTTGCCAACCTGATTAGTCCTAATGAGGTGTTACAATATATCGATACTACAGTCAATTCATGTTATCTGAGGTCAGATCATATTAATAAACAGTATGTGTTGTGTTTTCAGATTGAAGTAAATTGTACTGCATCATACAACAAAACACTATCAACTTTTGAGCTTTCAGCACTGATCATGTTTACGTCTTTGCAAATATAATTTGAAAACGAGATCCTTTTTAAGCAAAGCAAAACATGCAAGAATATATTATTATGTGTGTCCGTGAGTGCGTGCGTGTGTGTTTCAACAATTTGTTATATTTGTTTTACTAATATGATCAATCCGTATTAAGGTTTTATTTCAGATATACAAATTATAAGGTTTTATTTCAGATATACGAATTAAAAGGTATTTCTTTAGAATTATTTTCAAAATAAAAAAGAATGTTGTGGATCGGTTCAGATCAAGCTTTTATAGAAATTATTGCATCTATTTTCAATATTTTTTATTAGTTTAGTTTCTATTACTGTTTTTTCTTTCATTACTGTATAAACAGTCTAAATAAGTCATTAATGAAATGAGATATGATGCTTTATTTTGTATATAGATTCTTACAAAATGTACTTTGAAGTGTAGTCATTAAACGTGTGTGAACATTTGATAGTATGTAATTTAGAATGTGAATATGTATTGAATCAATACGTTGATTTATTTTTAACACAGCTTATTTGTTTCATAACTGTATGATTCGAAATTCAAAAATGCAAATAAAATGGATATCATGTTCTGGCAAATTATCCAGCGTAAGTATGTTAAAGTGCAATGTACTTTGGCATATTTTTTTGCAGACATATAATTCAAATAAATTAAAATGTAAAGTTTTAAATTCAATACAAAGAAAGACAATTGTATAGTTTCAGGATTGAAATTAAACAATTTTGAACAAAATACTCTTTAATTGAATATGCAAAGAAACATAAAGGTGTGAACTATATGTAAACTTCCTAGAGAATTGTTTAGGAATTAACAAAATATTAAAACCTTGTAGCCTCTTACATACATCTGTTTGAAACACAATAATTCAAACATGAATTTATAATCATATTATATTATAATGATTTCATTAGAAAGTCATTAATAGTGAAACGGTAAAATTATGGATAATATAGGTAAATGTATTTAAAAGGGTCACATCCATTAACGAAATTAACTGAAGAAACGAATCCAAAAATATAGGTCGCTTATCAAAAGCCCCATTTCCAGTGCTTGGAAATCAACAAAGAATTTGTAACTTTTAGAATTTTGCTTGGCAAATTTTAACATTTCTTTAAACCTTGAAAATCCATATGTTTCAAAATACAGATGTAGCTGCTGTTTAGTGTTCTTAAATTATTGTAATTACATTGAATTTTTTATTTGCCTCCTTAAGAACGTCCAAAACGGCAAAATTGAAAGTGCTACAGGCTTGGTTAAATTGAGCCTGTTCATGGACGGTACTGGTACCGGCTTCAGCACAATTCAATATTTAGGAATACAAATGGTATTTTTTTAATTTAAAACATCCGTAGATGCGTCCACACAGCGTTATTATGGAACCTTTAAGGTCCAATCACGAGTCTCTTAGTTTTCAGATTTAAGTTTTTCCATCCCTTTTTCTTCGTCCTCTTTTTTATCCAACATATGGTCCAGAAAATCTTCGGAAAAATTCAAAATTTGGCGCAACGCCAACAATGCCAGTATACTAATGCTTTCATCGAGCTCTACTTCATTGTGGTAATTCTTTACGGGAAGAACGTTTGCAGGTGGTAGTCCGAGGAGTTGCGAGGCCTTTTCCACGTGTTGCTCCACTTCCGGACTCTTAAAGACCAATGACACATCTTCTCCGACTTCTTTACAGAGTTTATCTACCTTTGTCAGAAGGATAAGTTGTGGTATTTCTGAAACAGTTTTTAATATGACTATCATATATATTAAATAAAACTAATCGGATTTAAAATAATTTTATGACACAAACAGTCTGAACTTTGGGATGATGGTGTTTAAATTGTTTGGCAACTAATCTGTTCTGAACGTTTAGCCATTCTGTATATGACTAACATGCCTTCTCTTTTGATTGCCTTTGACGACCTAATGGAATATTACAAGTTGGAGCGCACATGATCGGACCCATTCATAGAAGACTCTTTCCAGACAAGCAGACAAATTTTAGGAAATCAGAAATAAATGGACATTTATTTCAAAAGATGTGTAAAGCATCTCTCATTCTTAGGAATGTGAAAACATTTCATTGGTGTTTAGAAATATAATGAAAATATCAAATGGCTTAATGCATGCCAGCCAATACCCTTAGGGCAAAAAGAATGACACAAGAAAGCAATGTTACTTTGGTTTTCGCCTTATCTCTTATTTTGTAAAGCCATTGTGGTGAACGTATGGTGTGAATATGTCTAGTTGTTTTTCATCGAACGAGATAAATATAGATGTTTTGTACGGTGCACCTGTATTGCTTTACCAAAACGGGGTTGTATAAAGCTCATTACGGAGTTTTAATAGTTCTTCTCGTACAAGAAATAATGTATGGAATGGTACCCTATGTCTTCCTCCACTTGTAAAGTTATATTGACGGTCAGCGTATGTCCTCATAAAACTCATCAAAAATAGCTAATACCTTTTTGATGCATAATCCTTTGAAATGCTTTTATTTTTTCTATAATTTTTGGTGTTAAGATCTCCAATGTGGTTGCGTCTAAAACGAAAACTGCACAGTGTATGACGTCATTCGCGGTAGGATTTGCATTGAAACCTGGCGCTTTTAGTGTTATTTGTATGGTTGGATGAAACTTAAAACAGAAACTATAAAATAAAATATAAACACAACAAAATATAGATACTACTCAACCTTTGCTAAGCACCATATGTTTAAGTGTGATTTTTTTTGGGGATAAGGATTTTAATGTTGATTTATTGTTTTATCAAATCAGCTTAAGGGCGAATTTAGCCCTATAAATGAGTTTTACACCATTTTCGTGCTGGAGAAGAGGATGTCCTCCCTCTTTAAAGATTTCAGAACATGCAGCGTGTTTTCCAAAATTGTAAAATTGTTTTGTTTTGTTTACAGTTTTAGATTAATACCGTGTGTGTGACCCATGACTATCAATGACAGCTTGGCAGCGCCTTCTCATAATACCTATTTGGTTTCTGATCGTTCTAACGGGTATGGATGTCTACTCTTGGACCAACATGACTGCAAGCTCCTGGATGGTTCTGGGTTACAGCTGACGAGCTGAAATTCTAACCTGCACACCATTCTACATGTGTTCTCTTGGATTTAAGTGAGGTTAGCGAGCTGGCCAGTCCATACGCTAAATAGACTCGCTCTCTAGGTAGTCCTGGACCACCCTGGCCCTATGGGGGCGAGCATTATCGTCTATTTGAATGAACTGATCGTCGACTGTTCCAGCATACAACCTAACCTTGTTGTCTAAGATGTCGTCTATGTATCGCTGACCTGTCAGTTGCCTCTATTTAGCACAACCAGGTCGGTTCGTCCATCCCAGCTGATGCCTCCCCACATCATTACTGGCCCACCTCCGTAACGGCCATGCTTAGCAATATTTGCATCCTGAAACCGTTCATTCCGTCTTCTCCAGACTCCAGCACACCTATCTGAGGAGTCTAGACAGAAGCTAGATTCATCAGAGAACAGAACGTGTCTCCAGTGTTGCATGGTTGCATTGTCCACCATGACTTCACGGTCCATTCCAAACGGGCCTGGCGATGTCGACGCGTCAAAAGGATACGTATGCAAGGTCTTCTCGACCGCAAATTACCTTCATGCAGCCTTCTATGTACCGTCTGCGTGGAATCACGGATCCCGCAGCATTACCGAGGTCATTTCGAAGAAAAATTGCTGTCGAAAACCTAACACGACGTGACTGAACGTCTAAAAACCGATCTTGGTGTACACCAATTGCCACAGTAACCTGGCGGAAGGTGGCCTCCTGCTGCACCATCCCTACAGCCTTTCACAACTATGCTTCTCTCAAATGCCGCCTAATGTTAGCATTCGCAATATCGAGGTGACAGATCTAAGAAATGTAAGCCACTGAATGACAATAAGCCGGATATGTCGCTATATAACAAAATACATGTGATTGTACACCCCATCAACAACATAAAAATATTGGAATGCATGCTTTCCATGCTACCTAGAAAAATTGTAACGGATAAGTCAACACGGATTCATATCAAGGGACTATCTCAAAACATTGCTGAATCAAAATTTTCAAAAATTGGAAAGTAATCTGTTTTAAACTTGTGATAATATGAAATTTATTTTATGGTGCTTAACAAAAGTTGAGTAGTATATGAAGGGTACTACTTTTATTTTATTTTATTTTTTTTATAATACTTGATGTGTCAAAGTAATTCAAAACATTGTCTTGAAATCATGGCATAACATTCTAGTTTAATTAAATCACCTTTGCTGCTTTTGAAAATTAGAATTTTTAATCTGGCCACCAAGTTTATTTTAATTTTAATTGTGTAATGAGTCGACGTTGCATTATCAGTTTTGCAAGAATTATTAAATTAAATTCTATATATTTCTATACAAGTTGAAGTTCTTTTTGCATACCTGATAATAATTTGGCATATTACCATCCAGCAAATAGTTACACTCGACTACATCCAGACCCTGGGACTCTTCTAAACCACGTGTGTCACATAACCGGAAGTTCAGTGGTGCCCCCGACTTGACCTTTACCTTGTATGGGGTGTACTGAAGCAAAATTCTCGTAAAAATTATTTCAGAAAAGAAATATGCTAAATATCAAAATATGGCGACCACAGTAAGCAAAACAGAATGCATTTTAATTAGGTCAAAGAATGATATTTTCCGATATAATGCTTGATTGTATATAAATAACAAATAGGTGTGTGAGTAACAGTAAAATATCATCCCGAGGAAAATACCGTTACCCGAGGCTTTAGACGAGGGATACAGTATATGTACGAGGAATGATATTTTTTATTAGTCCTGATTATTGACACCTGATTATGCTTAGCATATTCAATTCAATTCTTTATTAATATGATTCAGGCCACCAGCTTATACATCACCAGTCCCAAACTATGTGTTATTTATTTTTTTACCTCGAACAAATACTTCATTGACACACAATTTCTAGGGGCTTTTATTTTTCAGATTTTTACTATATTATACAAATAAATTTATTGTTAACTATGTAACAGTGCAAATATTACAGCACACTCGAATTAACAGAAAGAATATCTCACACTGGCCTTTTGAAAATTAAAATCTTAAAAATAGTGAGGAGGAATAATGAAGAATGGTGTATGTGGGTAATACATAAATATGATCTTCACATAGTGTATATATGTTTAAAGATGAATTGAGTCAATTTAGGTTCAAAGTTTTTTCAAGGCTTTCACTCTATTTATAGGTATAAATAGAAAGAGTGATACTTCGTTTCTACTTATTAATGCATTTCTCTAATGATTACGCATAGACGACTTTGCTAAGGATTCGTAGTCCAAATAGCATTAATACTCACAGCAGTCGTAAGGCTTTGCTCTGCGCTACCACTACGCGCCTTCTGTGTAATTCGACCTCGAAAGATTGAATTGATAGTGTTGAAAAAACTCGACTTTCCTGCACCAACTGGACCAATAATCAAAATCCGGGCATCTGTCACTTTCAAGTCAGGAATTGGTTTGAAGGATACAATATCCTCAGTTAGCTCATTTAGATACTGAAAGAAAAACAACCATGTTGTCGAAAAAGTATAATACCTACATAAAATCATACAGTCACGGTTTCGAGATACTTCACAATATTAGTTTTGAAAGCAGCTTAGCAACTTTGCCAAATGAAATGATGTCTATTTAAAAGTTTAGTAGACATAATTTTTAAAAAGTGAAATTCTTCATTACGTTAATCAATCATGGATAAACTATTTTCTTTGTTTAATTTATTTAAGTTAATTTTTTTAAATATTATTATGTGGCAGCATGACCGAGTTGTTAATGCGTTGGACTACTATCTAATGATCTCTAGTCGGATGATTTTAAACCCCGCAAGGGGCAAGTCGTTGTTTCCTTCAGCAACTTTACACTAATTGCTCAGTACTGGTTGGTTCCAGGAACGGATTCAAAAGTATGTCTTTAACCTAACAACTTTCTACACAATCGAAATAAAATGAATTCTGTACAAACCAAATCAAGTTTTTTATCTATATTTAAAGCTGCACGCCTCCAGATGAGTAAAATATTCCAATAAAATCAAACTTGAAAAATATGTACTAAGATTTTAGGAAAAGTAAAATGATTTAAGATTCAAGTAATATTGTCCATGTTATGTGCAATAAATGACTGATTTTTCAGTATTTACAACTATATTTCTACCGCCTTACTAACGCAGAAAAAGCTATTTATGCATATTTTGACCACTTTTTGGTAATTCTCGGTTGAAAGTGTCATTGATAATGTGTAAATGTGCTTTCTTTTAGTTATTTCACAATATTTTTCTGTCAAATGCATTTTCAAAATTTTCATGAAAATTAGCATTAATCTGGAGGCGTGCTGCTTTAAAAGAATTTACCTTGTTAAGGCTAACATGTATTAGAGTATAATTTGTTCTTTAGATGATAAAAAAACTCCAATATGAAAAGGTACAACAATCGTCTATTTTGATTCATCTCCTTCTGTATAAGTTTCAAATACGAAACATCGCGAGTACGCACATTATTGCCTGATACAGGCTGGTAGAAGACCTTAATATAAAACAGGACGTCACTAGTCCATATAACAGATTAATAAGCTTATATTTTAAAATTACCTGTTCATTCCAGCTTTTAGTCTTTCGCCATGGTTTTAAGTTCTCCTGCTTTATAGGCTTTGACCTCTTCCCATCTTGATATGTTAAATGTTTTATAAGAAATTAAATGGAGTGAAACATACAAAATATTTAAAACTTAATATATTAATGACTTACAATATTATAATTATCATCATCATAATCACTATTACAATGCTAATACCACCACATAGATAGTTTATTTGTTAACCTTAATTATATTTTTTAAAATTTAATTAAAAACTTTAATCGAGTTAAGGTGAATTTCTGTGAATTAGAAATATTATCAAATACTGTCTAGTATTTGATGTAAGTCATTTTTACATATATTTTTATGAAAAAGCGACAGCTTGAAAAATTATTATGTAAAGAAACAAATTATAAGAAATCGAAAATGTTTAAAATATACCTAGCATCGTGTAATTTCAGTTTTCGAAGGTATCAACAGTTTGCATGTATATAAAAAGATAAAACACAGCTTACCTCTAACTCGGTAACGTTCATGTTACCATTATTAATCTGGGCTGTAGTAACACCTTGATTGTCGTAGGAATTACCAATGTTCATTTGACCATCGAGAGCAAAGTAGGTACCTGAGCTGTTTACTGTGTTTTGGAAGGTCCTGAGGTCATGACCAGAACCAAATAATGGACCGTAAGTTGAATTACAGAATAGAGCATACTGAGAATTTCCAGATTGTATTGGAAATTTGGTACGTTTATCATTCCCATTAAATCGTAACTGATACAGAAAGGCAGGAGTGTCGTTTGTCCAATTGCCACTACTTTTCCAGCTTTTTTGTACATAACCACCATACACCGATCCTTGTGGGTTATACAACACTGTGACTGTAGGTCATTGATTGTCACATTTCTGGTGGAACGTTGTAGAGACACATCCTCCATCTCTTGTAATGGCGTAGAGAAGTTTGAATGTTTTAGGACCTGTACCTATCCATTGCTCCAGCTGGTCCATATCATTATCTGTTAACTTCCCGCCCATTATTATAATATCTGTAAACTAAATCAAGAATTATGTTAAATAATTAGTTCAAGTCATTCATCTTTTATTATCAAATATTATTATTTTCCCCCTTTTTTTCTTCTTTCGGAGATGATGTCACTTTTTCATATTATATTCTTTCAATACTGCTTTTGTCGAAAGAAATGAAATACATGTATACATATCTATTTTTTCATATATATTTCTTTTTGTTTTGTTTTGTTTCTTTTTCTTTTCTTCTCTTCTCTCTCCAAATTCTGTGTTTATGAATTACATGATTCAATGCCAGTAAAGTGCGAACTTGTTCTTAGTACAATAAGGGTCCATCCGCCCTTTCAGGCACTATTAGTATGGACCCTAGACGTGTCACCAATCATGATCTTAAATAGTAGTAAGTTGCCAAAATGGTGACTTATTAATTTTGAATCCAGTAATTCACTGAATGTATCTAAATATATATTTGTTATTTTTTTTATTTGGTATTCAATATACATGAAGACTAAGTGATACCAGGGAAGCAATTGAGACCATTATATGCATCATGTACTAAAATGTTAAATATTGTTGAAGTTGCCGAAATAAAAAACCGGACTCTGTTCATATCGAACTGTCCTTTTTTAAGTTTTTTTTTTTCAATGCCAGTGAAATATTCCTAAGGCTCTTAAAAAGAAACGATCTCAACTATATTTACCCCGATAGTTAGTACACCTTTGTACGGTGGCACAAAGGTACGGATGCACAAAGGTGACATGTGTGTGTTTTTATTTATGTCGTGGCCTCGAGATACTATGTCGTGGCCACGAGATAGATAAGTCGTGGCAACGAGTTACTAAATCGTGGCCTCGAGATAGCTAAGTCGTGGCCATGAGATAGCTAAGTCGTGACCACGAGATACTATGTCGTGGCCACGAGATACTATGTCGTGGCCACGAGATAGCTAAGTCGTGGCCACGAGATAGTTAAGTCGTGGCCACGAGATACAATGTCGTGGCGACGAGTTACTACGTCGTGGCCACGAGATAGCTTAGTCGTGGCCACGAGATACTATGTCGTGGCCACGAGTTCCTATGTCGTAGCCACGAGTTACTAACTCGTGGCCACGAGATAGCTAAGTCGTGGCCACGAGATACTTTCTCGTGGCCTCGAGTTACTAAGCCGTGGCAATGAGATACCTAAGTCGTGGCCACGAGATACTATGTCGTGGCCACGAGTTACTAAGTCGTGGCCACGAGATAGCTAAGTCGTGGCCACGAGATACTTTCTCGTGGCCTCTAGTTACTAAGCCGTGGCAATGAGATAGCTAAGTCGTGGCCACGAGATACTATGTCGTGGCCACGAGTTACTAAGTCGTGGCCACGAGATACTATGTCGTGGCCACGAGTAACTAAGTCGTGGCCACGAGATAGCTTAGTCGTGGCCACGAGATAAATAACCAATCAGATTACACCATTTATTTATACAAGAAAAGCATTGATGCAAAGCATCAAAGGGCGTCCAAGCAAGAAATGCAGCAATTTAATAGTATATTTTTTTGTAATAATCTATTTTGTTATATGAATAATACATTAATATTAGCATGTTACTTGGCGATTTTCTTTAACATTTCGAAAATAATAAAATACATATTTAATATTATTTTATAATTGTTATTTTTTATGATCATAAATGTAATATCGCGATTAATAATAGCAACGGATATATACAATCATTTATAATCCATTTGTGTAATGCCTGATCAACACCACACTTGTGTATTGTCCCTTATTATGTTATCGCTATTAATTAGCGAAGACCCCGTCTTAAGATATCTGTTAACACTTAGTAAAAATATGACAATGGTTATAATACCCTGTTGATCATGTTGAGCATAATTGTTTTATTATAAAATAATTGTAAGATCTATTTTAATATTATTTTTTACATATTTTATTAATATTGTTTTCTTTTTTTGTGTGTGTGTTTATGTGCCATTTTAATACTGATTTTTTACGTATACTACTTTTTATTGTAACCAAACTAAGTGACAAACATTCATTTTGGAAAAAAAATTATTTGTCTGTACCGATATAAACATCCACTCCAAAACGACAATAAACGTGTGATACTATTCGCCGGTCTCTAGTAAATCCCGGTCAAAACAGACCGGGAGAGACCGGGAATTACCGATAGGAGACCTGCGAATAGTACATTCCTCTATAAAAAGATTTTCAGACTAAGGTCATCATTCTATTTAAAGCTTTCGGATACATTACCATGAACTACAAAATGATTAATAAAATCCCGAAGAGCGAGATTAATTGGCGGAAAAGATTATTTCATTTGAATGTATTTGCATTGCGAGATTCTTCAATTCGCTATTCATTTAATCAAACACCCTCATACCAATCGGAATGATCGGCTATTATAACCGACTAAAAAGCCCGAGAAGTTGCTGCCGCCCTTTCTCATTCCAAAAGAGGCGCCGCGCTTCGGCGCGGACGCCAATGAATTTCCCTAATTAACTAGACATGTGCTATAGTACAAGGATCAGCCTGTAAAAGTGCCATTTATACAACTTATTGACAGGTCAATAATTTTACATTCAGCGTCACTGTGACCCTGATTTTTGACCAAAAACGCCTTGTTTTTGGTTGAAGAAAATAATGTTGATCATTAAACAGGTTAATGTTTAATATGCGGCAGGCGACCAATTGTTTTTGTTAATACGTATTATTAAACACTAACCTATACTCTATCTATACTATCATCAGTTTCAACTTTTTATTAAACCAAGGCATGTAATATAGCAAACAATTTAACAGAAAATAACGGTCAAAAATCAACTAATATCAAATGAAAAGAATACAATTATGCCAAGCTAATTTATGATTTGATTTTAAAATTCTTACGAAACAATTTATCCGAAATTCATCGGCTGTTATACATATCAACATCGGAGTATAAATTTTAGTACTCAAAATTATTCAAGCGATTTATATCAAATTTGCTTGCGTACATGCTATGGAGTTATCGTTATATTATCAATGTGTGACTAGTAATACATGATGATTAAATATTCAATTGATTAATTTACTTAATTTTTAAGGAGTTTTAAGGCTTTCCAACCATATGCTGTTTATTTGTCACTACAATGACATGATCTCACACAATTAAGTAGTGGATATTTCAATAAATCATTGAAAAGACAAGAATTTTCAAAAGAACAGATTAGGAGATTTATACATATATATCGGAAGGTAACAAAAGAATAATGTACATCAATACGAGATTCGGCAACATAGCACTGAAAACAAAACAGAACAAGAGCAATCGCCGGTTAGGAGCAACGCTCGTCAATTTTTTTCATTTGTCTGAAAGCAAACAAATAAACAGTTTAATCAAATCTATACAAGAATAATCTTTAGACTCCCCTATCATATTACATCTCTATATATTTATTTGAAATAATATATATATACTGTGGTATATTTATACAGCAAACGAATGCTGGAAAGTAATTTTGTTTATGAAGTTTAAGGGGAGATTATTTCAATATGATAAAAGAATCACCATTATTGGGTTGAGAAGGCACCATTTTATATTTTGTAAGCGGAATTGATACTAAAATTTGCGTATAATCTATTGATTTTAGTCTAAGACCTTGAAAATACTTTCAGGTTTTAACAGTAAAAATTTGCCAGTGTTGCCGATAGAATTTCCGGTTACTGAAATGTCAGTAACGGTTTGACAGTATAAACAAGAACCGGTTGAACCGGGTGATGCTCCCCGAGAAGGTTCTGGACACAGGAAAGTATAAAATATGAACAAAGGGCAAAAACTCCAAGATTAGGCAAGGCGGAGTTTGGTTTTTTTCCTCAGCACTTCTATTCAATGAGATCTATCTATCTATAAAGTTTCCTGATGATATCTCTTATAGTTTCAGAGTTATGTCCCGGGTAAAATTCAAAGTGTAGAATTGAACAAAGGGCCATTACTCCAAAATTAGACCAGGCTTTGTTTAGGTTCTTTAAGCATTGCAGTTCTATCCAATGATATCTAGCTACCTACAAAGTTTCATGCTGATATCTGTTATGTCCCGGACAAAAGTCAAAAAGTAAAAATAAACAAAGGGCAATAACTTCAAAATAAGGCAAGGCAGAGTAATGATTCTTAAGCACTGCACTTCTACCCAATGAGACCTATCTATCTACAAAGTTTCATGTTGATATCTCTTATAATTTTAGAGTAATGTTCCGCGGACAAAGTTCAAAGTGTCAAAATTGAACAAAGGCAATAACTCGAAAAGTAGGTCAAGACAGTGTTACAGTTCTTGTGCACTGCAAAACCTACTTAATGAGATCTATCTACCTACAAAGTTTTCAAATTGGATATAGAGTTATAGTTTTAGAGTTATGTCCCGGACAAGTTCAAAGTGTAAATAAACAAAGGGGGATAATTCAAAAATTAGCAAGGCAGAGTTACGGTTCTTGTGCACTGCACACCTACTCAATGAGATCTATCTACCTACAAAGTTTCATGATGATACCTCTTGTAACATTTAGAGTTATGTCCTGGACACAGTTCCAAAGTGTAAAATAAACAAAAGGACTAATTCAAAAATTAGCACGGCAGAGTTACGGTTTTTGTACACTGCAACACCTTCCAAATGATATATCTACCTACAAAGTTCATGTTGATACCTCTTATAGCTTTTAGAGTTATGTCCCGGACAAAGTTCAAAGTGTAAAATAAAACAAGGGGATAATTAAAAAATTAGGCATGGCAGAGTTACGGTTCTTGTGCACTGCACACCTACTCAATGAGATCTATCACCTACAAAGTTTACATGTTGATACCTCTTATACTTTTAGAGTTATGTTCCGGACAAGTTCAAAGGTAAAGTAAAAAAGGGGAATAATTCAAAAATAAGGCAAACAGAGTTACGGTTCTTGTGCACTGCACCACCTACTCAATGAGATCTATCTACCTACAAGTTTTCATGTTGATACCTCTTTATACTTTTAGAGTTATGTTCCGGACAAAGTTCAAAGTGTAAAGTAACAAAAGGGGGATATAATTCAAAAATAAGGCAGGCAGAGTTACAGTTCTTGTGCACTGCACCCTACTCAATGAGATCTATCTACCTACAAAGTTTCATGTTGATACCTCTTGTTGTTTCAAAGTTATATCCCGTACAAGAAAAGCAGACGGACGGACGGACATTCTAACATTTGTATTCTTGTTGGGTATTTTACTGTGTAAAAAAGTACTCAACAATCTAAAAATACCCAACAATACATACGGAGTGAGTAGGATTGGTAGTTGCTGGGTATCAGCACCCAACAACTACCCTCTCGTGCGCTCAGACGGACGGACGGAAAGATTGACGGACGGACAAGGCGGCGACTATATGCTCCCCCGAAATTTTTCGGGGAGCATAAAAATCACACAAAAAACAAGTCTTTAAAATGTGTCAAACCGTTAACGCCGAAATAATAAGGGCTAGACTAGCTCCTCCATTACTATCCACGGCCGAAACCGTTTGGTAAATCGTTTAACTGGCAAATATAAACGTTAAAATAACATTTAAATATTCCTGTAATATTACTAGTGTGGGTCCATTTGGATAAAGCGTTCATAAAAAGAGTCTACTTTCGCTTTTAAAGGACTAAAGATTTTCTTCAGATTATCGTATTATACAGTAATTTAAAATGAAGAAATGAAAATTTTTAAACCAAACTATAAATCAATATGCATGACTATAACTATAAAAAAGTTACGAATAGAATTATAAACAAATTAAAATAGTACAAACCACTAGTCTGTTTCTATCCTAACAGGG